>NC_088710.1:23699813-23855813 GCF_963576615.1 Watersipora subatra
TTTCAGTCTTTTAGTACAGTCTCCTCCGTCATCCGGGTGTCCTCAGTTGTAACTGAGCCTTTTCTTGTGACTGGAAGGCTTGGCCAAGTGACCATGGTGGATAAGAAATCGATTCCTACAGCCTTTGCCACTGCGATCTGCCGTAAAGCGACTGAAAATATTCCTACATTTATCATAAGGTCAAAGTCTAATTTATTAGGTTATTGTAACTTTTTATTACAAATATGTGTATAATGTATTACCACTTCATGGCGAAGTGAAACCTTAGGATAAAATAACATCATCAATTGGTAGTTGGGTGACAAAACATAATTGTGAGACAAGCTCGGAGTTTTGGTTTTCACTCAGTATTGAACCAGTTATTGATTGCTTTGGAAGATGAACAGCGTAAAAGAATAAAGCTAGCGACCGCAAATTTAAATTTAAAAGTTAAATTTGTATATATAGTTATTTATTAAAATACTGTTGTCAAACAATTTTAACTACTAAATCCGCATTTGATATCTTTATTTTCCCTATATTTTAGAACATCTCAGATAATTTGACCATAGATGTTAGCTCTGTTTAAAGACCCTTCTTCTGTGTGATCTGTCAAGTAAATGTAGTAACCGCAGGTGACTGATACGTTCAAAAACCACCACAGATGGGCTAAAAGACCCATTGAAATATATAAAATATACATGGAGATGTAGATGTAAACAGGTATCTCTCTGATAGAGGCTATACAAATACATATTATAATTAACTCTAAGATAAACTACACAATATATGAACTACTAGAGCTCATACATCATTATGTACAATAATACAACACTACATCATACTTGTATTATTGAAAGTATATAATAAAATACATGGAAATGTAGATGTAAACTGGTATCTCTCTAATAGAGGCAATAGAAATACATATTATAATTAACTTTAAGATAAACTACACAATATATGAACTACTAGAGCTCATACATCATTAGGTACAATAATACAGCAATACATCACACTTGTATTATTGAAAGTATATAATAAAATACATGGATATGTAGATGTAAACTGGTATCTCTCTGATAGAGGTATTAGAAATACATATTATAATTAACTCTAAGATAAACTACACAACATCTGAGCAACTGGAGCTTATACATCATTCGATGGTCTTTCATACAATCTTTTTTCAATTTTTTACATTATTAATTTTGTTTTCAACATTGTGATGCTTCTTATAGCATAAAAAATTGATTTTAAAAATATTGTATGTAAAATAACATGTATCCACCAGTTTAATACAATTTATTGGTCAAATTCAAGTGATGAGACAAGAGTATTCAGTGGTCTAGCAGTATACAAGTAGAGTCATTATTAAATATGGTTGATGAAGTTTTAGTTAAGAATGGAACTTCCATGTTTCTATGGTTTTGACCTATCACAAAGACATTATTTTTAAGTGAACCACAAATGAAATTATACTCTGCGCCAACTGAGATCCTACCTACCTCTATTCAAAATTTATATTAAAAATGATTCATATTTTATTGTGGTTGCTTGACTAAATATAGGTGGTATTAAAAAGTAAACATTAGTGAAGCTGTATGGTATATTCACTTAATCAGATGATAATATAACATAGGGTTTTACGGTGTGCTTCAACTTATTATGCATTGACTGCAATGCTTGCAGAGGCTACTGCACATAATTAGTTTGGAATGAAATTTAAAAAATATTGTTTTGTATGAGTTCACAAATAATATTTACAGATTAAATCAGCACAAACAGCTTCTTGAACTGAAAAATAAAGAAGTAAAATTTCAAAAGTTCAAGAACGACGTTTAATTTTCATTCAGTCATCTTTTGAAAATTATGGAATAAATAGATCAACAGATAGCTGTGGTTTGACAATGATTTGTTTTTAGGTCAGCCAAAAGCAAATAAATTCTACATTTATAAATATGTATTATGAATTAGTATGTGTCAATACAATATAAGGCAATTACTGATTGGCGCCTCCATGAAAGTGCTTAAGATAATTATTCAATTGTTTACCTTTAATTTTTTAAATGAACAGCAGAGCATCATTAGTTCTCTGATCCAATATTCAAGTAATTTTAAAAAAGTATATAGATCAAAAATATTTTAATTTGAGCATGCAATAGGCATAAAATGTTGAGTTTCTCGCTATTTTGAAAATGAACAAGATATAGAGATAACAGCGTGCTTAGAACTCGCCAGATTTCAATAGGTAACTTAATGTTTAGTGTTCATATTTATACATCCATCAACATTGTTATACGAGCATTGTCTCAGCGTGCAGATCCCAGAAATCCCAAAATAATTCAGTCTTCAATAGAAATTTTTTTAAATCTTATTTAAAAAATAGCATTAAAATTAATAATTTGATCAATTTCAGTAGGCTTTGTACAACTGTTTTGAGGCTATAAATAATATTTGATGCGCATGTGCAAACAGTACATGTTGCAAAGATTTGATCTTCCTTTATGGAAAGCTATTCATCATGAACGCACACAATTTTTTGAGCTCTGCTAAAAAAATCTGAAAAAATTGTTTGGTTTAGAAATGAAGAAGAGAATTTCAGGTCAGAAGAATTTGGTGAAGACAATGGAATTGAAAAAGAAGATCAACAGAGTGAATCGAATTGCAAAAGGGAGAGTGAAATGACTGGCGTTGAAACAGAGAATAATGACGGATATCAAAGAGGAGATGATTTAAAACCAAAGGAATTACATTTTGATGACAACTTGGCAGGAGTAAAAGTTCGAATTCTCAAACAGCTAAGTGTTTTTTATTATTTAAAGCTTTTTTTAGCATCGGCCATTATAAATGTTATACTTAACAAAATGAATAAATATAACCTTCAAAAAAATTGCGATGCTTTGGAGCCTGTTGATGATAAACGTATTTGGCGAGTTATTGGTTTAGTTTGCATATAGGTATTCTCCAAAAGCCTACTCCGTGGTCTTACTGGTCCACAAACTTTTATTATCTACGCTCATTTTTAATAAAAGTAAAAATACAAAGAAAAATACAAGCAAGTTTACTTTTTACCAAGCATTTTACTGACTATTTTGAAGACCCTGCTGGCAATAAATTGTTCAAGTTAGAAAATGTTATTGCCATGATATGCAACCAGTTATGTTCTGTTTTGCTGCCTGGTAAATTTATATCCATAGATGAAAGCTTGCTGGCTTAGAAATGACGGCTCAGTTTCAGGCAGTATATTCCTTCTAACACATCTAAATTTAAAATGAAGTTATTTCTTCTCCGATGCTATCTCTCACGCTGCGGATGCTTATCATAAACTATTTTAACAGAGTTGTTGTTTCTAAAAATGTATTTGTTATCGATATTTTGTGATAGAAAGGTGATAACTTTGACAAGTCAGAACTTCGACTGAAATATTCTTTGAGTCTTTGCAGGAAATATATGGCTGCCTGTTGAGAAATTTTGAAGCTTTCCAATGCATATTCATTTATAGCTCCATGCCAATTTGCATGTAAGTTATAGCAAAGTTTAGGTGACCATGTCAGGCCTTCATTTTTTGTTGGTCTTTTGAGTCACGCTCTGAGAATTTCGTGTGACGCTACCGTAATGCATCAGAGCTCCATAACTCCACTTTCAATGCTCTTCAACAACCAAATTGTTGTGAACCTAAGAATCTGTGCAAGTATTATTTATACAGCATTGTCAATTACCTTTATCAATTAGAAAAATGCAATAGAAAATGGCATATAAAAATAAAAAAATCATTGCTTCAACAAATTGAGACTTGTGCTGGAAAGCATTTGCAAGTTATCTGCATAAAACAATATCGGCTTGTAGAAAAATTTCTCAGCCTTCTTACGCTTGGTAATTTATGTACAGTGGTGTGCATAAACTTGGAATCACATTGTTTTGTTCACTCTATATCGAATGGATCTTCCATTTGCTTTCTATTTTCCCGCCAATTAGAGATGTGAGGCATATAAGTGGACTCGCTGTAGGAGTTGTGCATAAACCCCGGCAGTCCCATGCATGTACATGTAATTACCACAATTGGGATGTAAGTTACTGCAGTTTTCATGCAATCATGTCATAGGTTCAAATCGCCCTAGTAATTTCATCCGTACGCTAGTACTTTCTCAGCCATAAGTGAGCCGTATCGAGAGGGTTGAGAACTTTGTCATTAAAATTTTTCGCAATTTCCTATCCCTATCAATTTTCTAGCTTCCTTGAAAGTTGGCAAAAAATTTTGTTATTAATACTAATGGGTTTGGTTACGCCACTCTATCTTTAGTAAATATTAAGAACTCAGCTGTTTGATAGGTTTGGAAGGAGAATAAATACTGCTGGCAGAAGTTTAGAAACAAGTTGGACCACTACTGTAGAAAAGTAAACAAATGTCTGCCTACAACTATTAGCAAGTTTTATGGTGAGCATTAACATATTTAATATTATTAACTAACAAAAATTAAATCTTCTTAAGAAAAAATAGCACTTTTTATGGATGTCAATTACAGTTTGACAAGTTTAGAGAAGTCCATCTTTAATCAATAACAGCAATTTTGATGAAAGCTTAGTGCATATTAAAATTGTTTCAGAATACTCAAAGTTTAAGTAATCTGAATCATACAGTAATAACAACATTAATATTTTAGATTAATAATAGTAATAATCTATTACTTTAGATTAATAAAGGTATTTATCAGAAAAATGATAAAACTTAATAAAATTTTGGATAATTATTAGACTTTAATTCTACTTTAACACAGTTTTAGGGTAAAGTAATCCACTTATAATATTCAATGCTGAATAGCCAGCAAGTTAACATGGCTGCTCATCAATAGGAAGTAAAAAAATTTCTTAGAAAGAGTTCATACAAACTATGTGTATATTTACCTTTTTGGGAGTTGCCTTATATCACAGCTTGACAGGTTCAGCTCTTCTAGTGACCTCAATGCAGTGACAAGCTCAGGAACCTCTTTGATAAGGTTATTACAGAGATTCAACTTTTTCAGCGATTTCAGAGAGCTCAAGCTGCAAATAAAATATTATAAACATATTCATCTCTAATGAAATGTTCATATCCTTAACCTCGGTTTTATTAAAGTTGCTGAAAGATACAAATTTGCTATAAACACAGCAGAAATATCCAGCTATACAGCAAGAACATTTTATTAACCTATCAATTCATTATCATCTATTTTTATCTAAAAGATCATATAAATGAGCTACAAATGTCTACTAATTTCTAAACTATCAAAGGTTTTAGACATTTTGCTTTAATTTTCAACTGTGTTTGAGTGCTAAAGAAAGTTAAATTAAATTAGTATGTGAATCATGAAACAAAAGTGATGTCTCAAAATTAAATGTGGGAATTAAAATTAAATTAACATAACATTTAAATTAAATTTAAGTATTAATTAAAATTAAATATTTTAATTAATATTTAATTAAACTTAATTAAATATTAAATCAAATATTTAGATTTCATTCCTGTGGGAGGCAAACCTTCTTCCTAAAGCTTTTAGCGAGGCGACAGACACAGCTCTTATATTATTAAAGGATGCTGAATTAAATTAGCGTGTGAACCATGAAACAAAAGTGATCTCTCAAAGTTATGGTAATAGTACACACTGGCAGTCCCTTGTAACCTTAAGAGTTTGTTATGTGTAATAACTATTCCTACAAATATCCCTAGATGTGGAGAGATGGTTGTGTGTTGCAGATGGTATCATGCTTAGCTGGACTCCAATTATTTAGATTTCATTCCTGTGTGGGGCAAACCTTCTTCCTAAAGCTTTTAGCGAGGCGACGGACACAGCTCTCAGTATAGTAAAGCTAAAAATTACCCACGCTAAAATATTTTGCACAAGAAATAGTTCCCAAATAAATCCTCATTATCGTTTACCTACTTATTCTGAGACAATAAAAATAACTGCATCAATAAAAATATTGATTACATTTACAAATAAAATAAGAATAAAACATACAATAAATCGTTTTAGTTCCTTTAATAATCTGAACAAGACATAATCTGTATCTCTAGTTATGAAAGCATTCCGAATAATGAGACTAACAATATATTCTTCCTGGTAAATCAGTAAGTTTTAACATTGCTTTAGAAAAAGCCAAAAATCCTGAAAGAGAAAACATATGAGGAAAACATTTCTACTTTGACTGTTTATCACTGTGCTTATCTTTTTTAGAAGTTGTCTGGCCTCTATCAAACCATGAAAGTTCTTGATACATTAAAATAAATCGAACAAGAACAAAGAGATTGGTTGATTTGCAAAAAACAATTCTTACAACAAAAACTAAAGCTACTGGTGTAGCTAATGATTTGTCTCAATAATATCTGGTAGAGTCATTTTATTAATAGAGACGAACAGTCAACAAGCTAATAACTCTAAGAAGTGCTGAACACAAAATATCTATTAAGTCAAGTTGTACGGCTTGAGTCGTGCTAGTTAAAAATGATTGTTGGTAGTCAGTTTAAAGAGGGAAGTTCAGATCTAATTGCAATCTTTAAGATGTCTCATGAGAGTTGGGTGTAATGCTGGAATTATTTCTTGTTAACAAAAGTTATGTGTTAAATATAGGACTTTGAAAAATAGGTTTGCTTTAATTATGATAAAGTTCATTGGTTTAATAACAGCCAATAATCGTTGCCATTTTATTCAGGATTCTCCTTTGCAATATTTACTATAACATCGTTTCAGACAAGAGAGCATGTTTGTGAAGATACATAAACTCCCTATCACTAGAAAGGCAGGGTATAAAAGTGATGAATAATTTTTACAATGGGTTAAAAGTTTAAGTAGAAATGCTGAGGTTATTAAAATTGGCAAGGCTTGCTTTAATCATAACAGTCAATGTCTTAAAAATAGAGAAGCAATTAGAAAATTGACAAAATCTGCTAATTTAACATTCGGTCTCATAAGAATGCAAAAAAAAAGTTTTTTAGAAAAGAAAGTAAAAAAATTGGGTAAGAAAGACTAAAGTATCAATGAAAAGTACTCAAGCAAAGGACCCTAGAAATAGTGAGTGACAAAGGGTCTGATGTTAGAGGTGTTAATATCTATGCTAGAAATATTCCTAAATATTGTGGAAAGAACTATGGAGGGTACATGTGGTTGTGCTATAGGAAATGATTCTATGTAGTGAGCATAGATTCAAGGGTATAGTAAAAAAAATTGTGAAAGGTTTGGAGACAATGGTAAGGATGGCAATGTCTTTAGATATTGAGCAGAAAGCAGAGAATAATGTAGGATTTGAGCTTGCTGCGATTGCAAGTGTACTAGAGTTGCAGCTGCCATTGAGAGTTTTTCTCACCAGCTGAGAGTTCAATGGTTTCTATAGAGACTCTTCACAGAGATAGTGGAATAAGTACAATCCAAGATAGAAGTTACAGCAACATTACGCAACGAGGCTAGCGGTGGAAGCAATTACGTGAAGTTTAGGAGTCGGGAAGGCAAAATGAAAGGTTTTGTAGAGCGCTAGAAAAGGGAGAGGCTTTTGTGACACAAATGGCATAGATCAAATGATATGTTATTACGACACTAATGATGCTAAGGACTACATAGTAACAAACATGGAGAATGAGTTTTTGGGAATGACTGAGCTGAAGCAGCTATAATTATTGGCTGTTGTACATGTGCTGAACAAAATCAAGATTAAAAACAACAGCAAAAACTAGTTTGATCGTTTTTGATGTAGCAAATTAATGCTGGGTTAAGTCGCTAAGTTTGAAAGACTGTCAGCTCTCAAACGCATACACATAACTCTGAAATAACTCTAAACTTTGGCATTTTGCATTCACTATTGACGGAATATGTTAAAAAAGACCATGCATGTTGAGAGTTGTTGGAAATAGAGGTTGATGAAAGTTGAGTGATGAGCAATAAAAGTTAAGCAATTGAAGACTATGGTAGAAACCAGTTAAAGGAAAGTGGTAGAAAAATAGTATTCCAAAAATGATAAAATAGTGTGCTGGTGAAATGAAATAATTTATTGGATAGGCCTATGACACAAAAACAATGTTCAGTTCATGACTGGTCCTGGTCTTAGTACTGCATGGTTGAAGGGCCACATAGTGTTTTTTTAACCAGTCTATCATGCAGCTGGTAATGCTCTTTACAAGAACCACACACACACAATTTTTTAGATGAGAAAGCGCAATCCACGTCATATGAGGTTGCAACTAATGCTATGTTGAGTTGAGTTGAGTAATCATGCATAGGCAAGTGGGGGTCCTACTAGAGTAGCTCACAATTATACTTAATATAAAAAACAATGTTTTTTTCAGCAGAAGATATCATCGGAGGAACTTTGCACAGAGCTGGTAATTAGACAAAGTTGGGTGAGATTGTAAGATAAGGAAACTGTATGAAAGGACATTGAGATTGATATGTTAGAATGAAAGGCAAGTTTAAGGCACATATAACAGAGTTGCAGAATGTCAATGTACTCAGAGTGGCTCAGAGTGTACTAGAACACTTGGGCAAAACTCAAATGATTGCTGGGAGTAGGCCCGCACTCTATCAGAGACAGGCTGAAATAAATAGGTCTAGGCTTAATTTGATACCAATGCTTGTGGTGCCACTTTTGATGCTGTCTGAAATGCCCTGAAATGTTATTATAATGGTCGGCCTGTCATACCTGCATGTCTTAGTGAGAAAGCAGCAAATATGGCAGCAGCAGTAGCTATGGTGGATAGGTAATTACTAACTCAAAGATCAGACTCTGGACTAGTCAGTAGTAATTATAGCAACGATGACAGGGTCACGGTACCAATGTCGGTAGCTTTTGGTGGTTGGTTTAGCTTGTTGGTGGTTACAGTAATCGACATAAGGTTTCAGAAATACCAATGGTGGCAACACCAATAAAACAGAAGGTGATTTTGGCAGTGGCACATGATTGCAAGAGCTAATAATACAACCCATAAAACAACTTTATCCAAGTCAGGTAACCTGACAATTTGAGTGAATCATCAAAAGTAATGAAAATCATTGTGTAAAGCTTTGCAGCTATGCACAGTTCATTGAGCTCCTTCGTAATTTTAGTACCAACAAAAAAAGTTTAAACATTTTCCATAAAAAGAAAATAAGAGAAATAATTTTGTGTGATACGATTGTACGGTCAATGCTACATTGCCATCTGAGGCCATGTCAGTTGAATGTTTCCACAGCAATTGCGAGAAATTGATCATGTCATGTTATTACGCTGTATATAAGTTAGGGAAGGAAAGATACAGCCTTCTTATGTAACTGTTTCATGTAGGTATGCGTTTTTTTGTTTACAAAAAATTGTTGGCCCTATCTATCTTACTAACCTTTAATTTATTTTGAGAATATTACGATAAAACCTAGCTCAGGAAAACACTGATGAACATCATTCAAGTTTTTGTTCAAACAGTGTTGACTGCCAGAAAAAACTATAAGTTTGTTCGAAAAAGCAAATTTTATGTTTTGTAGAGAACAAAACAAAAAAAACTGGTGTTCATTTTCCAAATAATGAAAAACAGCAATATTTCAGCATTTTTGCCAAATCATGGTCTGAGAGTTTGCGTTTTGCGAAGATCCAACGTTGAGCTTGCTTTAAGTTGTAGTTGAGGGCTGAAAGACACTGTTTTTTTTTTATATTTTTTGTCATTCTTTTTGCCAATTCTAATAACAACATCGGAAGAACTTTTTTTCTCATACACTGTACAGATTTTAGATAGCTGGCTAGTGTCATACTCAATATTCAAAAACTGATAAACAACTTGGTAAAAGTAGAACTGCTCATTTTTCCTTTAGAAAAACTTCAGACTTATTTTGGAAAGAACATGTGTGTACATATTCAAGCCAAGTGTAAAATATACAGAGCTGTAGTCCTAAAAGCATTATTCAATAGATCTGGAACCCAAACCGTGTAGCAAGCAGAACTCAAGAGACTGAACGCCATCATGATGAAACAACTATGCAGCATAATAGATTTTACCTTAAAAACTAAAGTCATGAATACCAAAATCTTAAACTACATGTAAGTTAGATTCATATCTACTGAAACAATCTTCATAGACATAAGCTTAAGATGGATGAGAGATAACCACAAGATGAGTCATGAATGAATACATGAATCCTTACATGTATTACAGCATATTCACGCTACTATAGAAGGAAGAGAAATGACACCCAGACTGAGATACCGAGATCTAGCTTCACATAACGCAAAGTTAAAAGAAATAGAGATGACAAGTGAGGTACAAATAAAAATTATATATATATAAAAACTATTGAAGAGTAAATTCAATAACACATGTAACTAGGCTATCAAAAAATTACTACTGCCTGCCAAATTAATGACCACAGACATAAACGGCTAAAGCGTATAAAAATAATAAAGTATCTATGACAATGAGTAACACATATTTAACTTTTACGAACACTTAGCTGAGAACCATTAATTACAATCCACACTGCGAGTAATACTTATCTGTTTTGATGTACAGCTTATTTTTCTTCCGTTATTTTTGGCTTAACCCAATCTTATTTTAATCATATGATAACATTCAATAATCCTAAGGAAGCTGTCTTCGAAAGTGATGCTTTGATTTTCCTAAGCAGTGGGAGTAATCAAAAGTAATTTGTTGAATTTTTTCACAATAATTTAGATAGCTTTGATAATATTTTCAGATGCCATTTTTCATCATACCAGCAATCGGTGTCTTTCTTAATGTTTATTCGCTCAAGGGTTGACTTGCAACCAAATTCATATTACCGTTATTTGGTATCAAAAAATTTGCCATGTTTTACTCTGCTGTGTTGTAGGTGCACAATATGTGGAAATGTGATCACAATCTCGTTAAAGCTCAAAAACAAACAGTTAATTGCTGCCATCACAAAAATGCGGTAGGTTGGAATCATTTTCCAAAACGGCTCAAATGCTATGTAGTTGAACATAATGGCTTCTGTTTACACTTTCATGCAACCTTTACGCATTCAATAAAACTGTGTCTTTAGTACTTACACATCTATTTCATCATCATTGTAATGCTGTCCTTTTTAGCCCTGATATCTCAAAACTTACCGTAAAAATTTGTTTAATTTGTTAACCTTAGCTCGAAGGAGTGCATATCATCCTCTGATAATCATGAGGGGCCTGTGATGGTCGAAAAATGCTGTGGAACTTGCTCACGCCATTTGGCAAGAAGTATGGATCATGAAGCAAGAAGCATGATCAGATTATGACTAGATGATTAGACTAAACTGGAACTAAACTTTAAAGTAGCAAGCATCTATATTTGATAAGGGCTTTTTGGTAAAACCCAAGTGTTTGTCTTAAAGTAGTGCTACGAGACGTGTTATATTGAGCTTTTTATTGGCATTTTAATTTACATGATAACATCACGTGTCAAAACAATAACCTTAACGTTTGAGTACGTCATTGAAATAAAGAGATCCCAACATACACCGCTTTCGTGATAGCTGCGAATAACTGTTCGTTTTTGAGCTTTTAAGAGCTTGTAATCATATTTCCACATATTTTGCACCTACAACACAGCAGGGTAAAACATGGTGAGTCTTTTGATACCAAATAATTGCAATGTGAACTTTTTTGCAAATCAACCTTTAAACTATGGCAACAACTCAAATGCCATTAGTCATTCTCCTTTATGAACATGTTCCTACAATAAACAATTTAGCTAATATAAAATTTCATTGCTTTTTCAAATTTCAAAACTCAAGAAAGATGAGGTTTTAAATTGTGGCCAGGAGATTGTAGGACAGCTCAAATAATCTAAATAAATTATAAGTAAAATAAAATGATATATATATATATATCATAATAACAAAAAGAGTTTATAAAGCTAAAGATTATTAATTATTCATTTAAAAAAATAAAAGAGTAACTTTTAAGTTCCTTACAGTTAACTAGGTGTAAATCATGTAATTTTTAAATACAATATAAACTGTGATACATTATTCTTCTAAGCTCAAAGAGTTCTAGCTGACAATCAGTGAAATTCTTGATCAATCTCAATTTCTTTTACACAGCCTAGCATAATGTGAGAATAAGTGTTGTCATTTTATTATTTTTCCTTCCTCAGTAACTTCATAATTACACATGAGTTTTGTTACCTCTCTTCTTAATGTGCCCGGTTTGAGAAGAGATGTGAAAGAGCCAAAAACTAGGGCAATATTTAAATGTTCAACACCTTAAAATTGACAAAAGAATATTTCAAATGTTGATGAATATTTTTGTGTAATCCAGAGTATTTAAAAATCTTTGTACATCATTTTGTATGGACTTGTATAAACTAGTTTACCACAGCCTGTGTAAAAAAGTTTTACTATTTTTAGGCCAGGTTTTTAAAATCTCTTCGATGTCAACCCTCTGAGATGGAAAATAACCAATTAGTCAAACAATTCAAAACATTGTTTAATAATCTAACTTCAACAGAATATGAAATCTAGTTATCAAAGAATGTTCATTAAATAGAAAAAAATTCCACCATATTTTTGCACAATCAAAAAAGTAAGTTACCTCTGTGAATCCCTTAAAAGTATAGTTTTAATTGAAACTGTCTGATAGAGAGTCAGTGAGCAAATGGAATTTCTGACCAAAAACGTCTTTCCTCAAACATTATACTCAGTCCAAAACTTCTCAATAACGTCGCAAGAGCACATTTCTAGCAAACGTTGGTTTGACAAACAGAAACAGTTTCTACACAGATTGTGCGATGAATTAGTTTAAACGACATTTGCTACTATCGTGTCTCACAAATGTTATTCTGTAGATTTTGTTTATGGTTTTATATCTCTATATCTTTCATTCTCGCTTTATTTTTCTTTTTTTCCTTCTTACTCACTATCTGTAGAGTAACATGCTAACATGCGATCTAAAGTTTTCAAAAGTGTGTCGAAGTTATAAAATATGTCAAGACATTGTGCATAAATAAATGATAAATAATATATAAATAATTTCCAGTCAACTTAATAACCAAATATTTTTTATATGCAACCTGTTTATGTCCTTACATTATCACAATTTGTGTTCACAGAAACTATAATCTTTTTATCAGTTTGGTATGTTATGTTTAACAAAGTTTCTATAGTGACTACAATAATTACAAAAAGCTATGAGGGTTTATAATCATTAATCAAAGCCATTATTGTCTCAGCAAAAAATGGTTAGTAGATGCAGAGTTTTCGAAGTTATGAATTTAGTTTTGGTACTACTTCAGGTTTTTGTATTCACAGTTTATCAATATTTTTGTATATAACTACATAATAGTTTTTTTACATTCAAGAGATTTGTACTAAGCTGTAAATATATTCTCAATAGAGTTTCATGTTTAGTATAATAGTTGCTAACTGTTTAGGAAGTTTTTAGCGAGTTTTCAAGATCAAAATTTATTCTGTAATCTCCAAAAAAATAATTTTGGTTGACTTAAAACTTTTATTTCAGTGTTTTCAAAGATTTTTGCATCCACATTTTGTCAATAATTTTCTTAAGTAAATTTGTCTATCATTCCAAAACTATTCTTCGTAATCTTTATTAGTACTATTATATAACTCTTTCATTTGAAAACTCAACTAAATGCTAGGTTTTGAGCAGAGCATAATCAAAATTACTTTGTTTGAGGAAAAATTATTTCTTAGTGTTGCTTCGTGTTTTGTAGGATTTGTAGGTTGAAGGGATTGCAAGTAAATGTGTGTCAGTATGAGATAACCAAACCTTAATCTTAGATATTCACAATAAATATAACGAAGGTCAGGGCCCAAATTCCAACTGTAAAGTTAGTAACGTTCCATATTCCGCATATAAAAATGTGTAGCGTCAGTATGTTTTAAATTATCCCCACGTACATGTATTATAACTACTTACAGAACTATAATTATGAAGTTATATGCATTTGTGGTAGCTTTGCTCATGAAAAAACGAGGGTATGATTTTTTATGCTTTTTCATACTATCAGTCCAAACTTGAAATTAAGTAATTGTATCACTGGCTTTATATACCACACATCAATCTGAAGGCTACTCTAATATACTAAAATTAGTGTACTATATTCAATCATAAACTATTTTGGTTAAAAGGTGATTTTAAAATCTTTGCAGCATTCTAATTTTTTTAGACATACAAACTTTAAAATTTTGAAACAAACCAAAATTATGATAATAATTACCCAGGTAAGCAACTAGTGTTGTAGCAGTTCACGCGGTCTGCTATGTACATACGTGTACACCCGACAAGCTAATTGTTATGTAATTGCACTTGAGTGCTGTAGCGAAGTGTTTGTGGTGAGCGTTCGATTTCACTGGTGTTTATTTATATATATATTCAAACTTCCATCAACGCTGGCTAATAAGTAACATCGTGAAATCTACAATAACATGTTAATTACGAATAAACACAAGGAAGTTTAAATTCCAGTAAAATAGATATCAACAGTTGCTGAATGAATGTCATTTGAAAGCTTAAAATAAAAGATTATAATAGTAGCTTAAACACAAAATAAAAGATTATAATAGTGGCTTAAACAAAACGAACCTTTGGCTTTCTGTCACATTAGCTTGCCATAGTTTCTGATAATAAAATTCTATGTATTCAACACTTCATTTGCGTTTCAAAGCTAAGCATAATAAGTTCCATTCAGCTTTTAGTGGCTGCAGACGGTTGCTAACGCAACGATCTTTCCCTTAGTCTAAACGGTAAACAAGTCCCCGCCCCCCATTGATCGTGGTCCGAGGCAGCGGGTCTGTCAAACTCATTAGCCAAGTGATCAAACGAGCGAGCGCTAACTACTGAATATAGATTCTGTATGGATATATGTACACAAATTTGTGGTTGATCAGCCGCCTAGCCTACTATTATTACGGAATTTACTTGACTGATAAACAACACACAATAAAGTCCTTGCTAAAACTATTTAAAAACTGATTTATTTATTTAAGCAGAGTAGTATAGCAGTGGTTATAGTATTAGGAAAAATACAAGTTAAACAGATTTCAAGTTAGCTACACTCCCACCTTAATTTTTCCTTTGCAAAATTTATCAAAAGTTTTAGTTTTATTTTAAAGTGGTTCTAATGTAATTTATAGCATTTTATAGCATTACAGGATCTGCATGCTGTGGAAGTTGGATGGAGGTGATGGTCGTCTCACTCGTCTCTTTGGAGCAGTACTAACTTTTGAATGGGTCTTTCTAAGGTGGAGCCTTTCGTGATGATCTTCCCCTTGCTGTCGATGCCTCGGTTGGACATCTTTATCTTCACTTTTCTTATTTTGCTATCTGTGCTGGCAATCGTCTCCTCAACCATTCCATAAAGCCACTGATTCCTCGGAGTGTTTTCGTCTGTTAACATAACTATGTCACCTTTCTGAATATTGGGTTTTGGGTTCTGCCACCTTTGTCTTTTCATGATTCTATTCATGTACCCGGTTTTCCACAATGTCCAAAACTCTTCAGCAAACTGCTGAACTTTTCGCCACATATTCCTGCTATAAATGTCTGTACTTCCAAAGTTTCCTGGTGGTGAAGTCACCTCCTTTGCTTTCGATGTGATTAGGTGGTTTGGCGTTAGAATTGGCACCTCTGGGTCATCCATGTGGTTGACTGCTATTGGTTGGCTATTAACAATGGCCATCGATTCATAGAAAGCTGTTCGAAGTCCTGTTGTGTCTAGTCTATTGTGGTATCTTCCGATGAGCATTCCGTCTAAGACAGCTTTCACGCTACGAATTTGACGCTCCCATACGCCACCGGCGTGGCTTGCCTGGGGTGCAGTAAACTTGAAAGTTATTTGTTTATCTAAGAGGAAAGTTCCTAGGGCAGATGTCCTCTTATTTAGAGACTGTAGTTCTTTTGAAAATTCATTGCTCGCTCCGAGGAAGTTGGTCCCTTGATCGCAGTATATAGTGTTTACTGCTCCTCTGAGGCAGATAAAGGTACGAAGGGCATTAATGAAGGAGTCGGTTGTCATGTCATTTAACAGCTCGATGTGTATGGCTCTTGAATAAAGACATGTGATAAGCAGTCCCCATCTTTTTATTTCTGATCATCTTTCTTTTACAACAAATGGTCCGAAGCAATCTATCCCAATATTCAAGAAGGGTGGTGCAGGCTCGACTCTTTTTAACGGTAGGATTGACATTATTTGCTCCATGGGTTTACCCCGTAATCTTTTGCAGGCAATGCAGTTACTCAGAACGGACTTCGTCAGTCTGGTTACACCTATAATCCAATATCCAGCATTTCTGATGGCACTCAGGGTATATGTTCTACCTTGATGATGCGTGCTGTCGTGATAGTGGCGTACGATCAAGGATGCTATGTGGGCGTCACGTGGCAAGATTATTGGGTGTTTTTCTTGGTAATTTAGGCTCTGCGAATTCTGTAGCCTTCCACCTACTCTCAGAATTCCTGTTTCATCGACGAATGGGTTTAGTTTAGACAGAGTGTGTTTTTTGCTCAGTCGCTGCCCACTCTTTATCAAGGTGTAAGAATCTTTGAAGTGATGCTTTTGAACTTCGCAGATGATCTTGATTTCGGAGGTGCGGCCGTCTTCTACAGAAATTGGTTTTATGGACCATGATTTAGTACAATTTTTTTTAATGTTCCTAATTGTGCTAATAGAGCGCACGAGTCTGGTCCATGTTGAGAATTTAGCAAACCTAGTGACAACTGTAGTAGGTTGCCTGACGTTTGCAGTTTTTGACACTTTTAGTTTTTTTAGCTCGGGATCTTTTGGGTCTAGAACTTCAGAATGTTGCTGATTTAGCTTGTACTGATCAATGGTTGCAGCCTTCAGGAAGTCGGGTCCAGAGAACCACGCCGAATCTGCCAATTGATCACATGGTTTTCCTCTCGATGCAATGTCTGCTGGGTTGCAGTGTCCCGGTGTGTGATTCCATTGTTTGATTTTTGTTTCAGAAGTTATGATCCTGATCTGATTGTGAACGAATGTGTTGAATCGTCTAGAGGCGTTAGATATCCAGCCTATAACAATTTTTGAGTCCAACCAGAAGAACTTATCGTATTTCATATCTAACTGCTCACGAAGCGTTTTGCTAAGTTGGGTTGCCATGACGGCGGCCACAAGTTCCAGACGTGGTGTTGTAAATAAGCCTTTCGATGGTATCACTCTTGATTTTCCTACAAGAAATGCCACGTGTACATGACCATTGTCGTTAACTTGGCGGATATAAGAGCATGCTCCAATTCCAACATCACTTGCATCACAGAAGTGATGCAGTTCAGCTCTGACGACTTTACCGAAATCTTTTGGCTTGAAGCATCGTGGTATGTTGATTCGTTCTAATGCTGGCAGTTGGGAGGTCCATTTGTTCCATTTAAGAGATATCTCTTCGGGTATTTGCTCGTCCCAGCTAACATTGGCTTTGTTTATCTCTTGCAGGATGTTTTTGCCAATTAAAGTGTACGGAGCTATAAAACCAAGGGGATCGTACAATTGGCCAACGATCGAGAGGATTCCTCTTCGTGTGCTTGGTTTTTCCTGGATCTTGTTCACGAACTTGAATGTGTCGGACTCCATCGACCACTGTAGGCCCAGAGTTCTTTGTTCGGGAAGTGAGTTTGCAAGTAGGTCTTTGTCGTGTACTGATCTTTCAGATTCGGGGAGAGATGAGAGAACTTCCACACTATTGGATGAAAATTTATGTAGTCTTATGTTACCCTTTTTAAAAATTTCTCGAGATTCTGCAATAAGGCTAACGGCTTCTGTCTCTGAAGCTACACTGGTGATGCCATCATCGACATAAAAGTTGCGATTGATAAATGCTGCCGCTCTCTTGGAAATGCTGCTATGATCTGTTGCAATCTTGCGTAATCCGTATGTGGCCACAGCAGGCGACGACTTGGCACCAAATAGGTGCACCTTCATTCTGTAGGTTTTGGGTTGGCCTTCTTCGTTGTACCACAGGAACCTTAGATAATCTCTGTCGTTAGGCGCTACCAAAAAATTATAAAACATTTTTTGAATATCGCAGCTAATAGCCACTTGCTCCCTCCTAAACCTGCAGAGTATCCCAAAGAGGGAGTTCATAAGGTCAGGGCCTGGAAGTAGGTGATCGTTTAGCGATGTTCCTTTGTACACAGCTTTACAATCAAAAACCACTCTTAGCTTTTGTTTTTGAGGGTGTTTTACTGCAAAGTGTGGCAGATACCATCGTTTTCCTGGTTTTGCATCTTCTTCCTGCACTGGCTCCGCTAGTTTTTCCTCTATCAGTTCATTCATAAACTTATGATAATCTGCCCTGAATTGAGGTTGTTTCTGAAACTTTTTGCTTAGACTTTCTTGCCGACTCTTGGCTTGCTCTATGTTGTTTGGGAGTATCGGTCGTTGTTTAAACGGGAGCGGCATCATGTAATTTCCAGCCTCCGTAGTTGTTGTATGCGCCTCTAAGAAGTTCATAAATTGGTAGTCATCTTGAGACAGCATATCATTCTCGACCTCGCTGGTATTGGTTTGATAGGTTGTGCATACCTTGTGTTTAGTTCGGCAGGTCTCCTCTACACCGAAAACGGCCCACCCGAGTTCTGACCTGAGTGCATAGGGCTTATTGTCTCCACCTTTGATAGCTTCCAGAGGGAAGAAGGCAGAAGTACAGTTGGCACCAATCAACAGGCTCACGGGGAGGTTCATTGGTGGTGGCAATTTGTCCGCTATCTTTTGCAGGTGAGGGTGATCCAATACGTTGGTGTGATTCGCAAACTCACCGGTCGAGTTTGGGATAGTTTCCCACTCATATGCTGATGGTAATTTAACTTCTCCGCCGTTATAACCTTGAATGATGATGTCTCCGACCATGTTTATCCTACTCAGTTGTATTTCGCCAGTCATTGTTTCGATTTCGATGGGTTTTGTTCCTAGACTCCTCAGTCCTAGTTGTGTCGTGAGATCTTTGGTTATATAAGAATGGTCTGACGCTGAATCAAGGAATGCATAGATCAGAACTTCATTGATCGGGTTTGAGGCTGAGGATACATACACTGGCATACCCATATTGAACAGCTTGTTTTGGGATGTCGTTCTTGTGTTTTTATTTGACAACTTAATTAAATCCGCACCCTGTAGATCTTGGTATTCCACCGGAGAAATGAGAGGACAATGCTCCGTGCTACTGGTTTTGTTGGAGTTCAGTGTCTGCGCCACTTGTGGTGAGTCGGTGTTTTTAGCTGCATTACCCGGAGTTTGTCGATAATTTAAGTGAGCTGAAGCTGTTTGTTGGTGAGGCGTGGCGTTTCTGGGCCACATGTGTCCTGATTTGTAGTTTCGGTGGTCCGCATTTTGTTGCTCTTCATCCCAGTCTTCTTTTGTTTTATGTAGACATGTGGCATGCCCTAGTCTTCTGCATTTGGAGCAGATGTTTTTTTCCTTTACTGCTGCATCTGGCAGCCCCGTGACCAGGTTTAACGCAGATGTAGCACAGCATGTTGTTAGCAATAAACCTCATACGCTGACTGTAGGGCTTTTCCAAAATTTTGAAACATTCTGCCACTTTGTGGCGGGGTCTTCGCAGTATAGGCAACTTCTCTCTGGTGTATGGTCGACGCTGTTTGTGGCTAAAGATCTGGTGTTATTGGGTCTTGGCCGTTTGTCATGTGCCTTCTCAAGATTTTGCATTAGAGGCTGTGAGCGCATTTCTGCTAAGTCGTCAACAAATGAAGCGAACTCTGCAAATTTAGGGTAACGCATTTCCTTCTTCCGTATACGGTGTGTCGTTGCACCCCACTTTTGATGCGCCCAGTCAGGAAGCACTCTTGCAAATCGTTCGTTGTTGAGTTCCTCGTCTAAGCTCGCTAGGCCTGGAATCGATTTCATGGCGTTACTACAGCTCTCCAGGTAGTCGGCGTATCTCTGGAGGGCTGGCGTGTCGTTAGCAGAGATCTTTGGCCAAGTATCGAGTTTGTTTTTCATTGAACGGGTCAAGTCCAATTTGTTCCCGAATCGAGAGGTGAGTTTCTCTCGTGCATGTCGATAGCTCAGCTCCGTACAAATCATAAATTGGCCATTTATGCATTCCCTAGCAGTTCCTTCAACATATTTTTAAGGTATCTGATCTTTTCAGAGCCGTCTTCGATGCCCATTGAAGAAAGATAACCGTCAAAATCACACTCCCAGTCGTCGAACTCTAGTGCATTGCCGCTAAAGATTTCAGGTTCGATGTCAACCTTTCTAGATCTTTTTATTCCTTGCGTAATTTCGTTCGCTAAAATGCGAATGGAATCGCTCTCTGATATCTCACTGTGAGCATGAAATGCCTGATTGATCTTTTCTTTTACTGAAAGTGCGTCGAGTCGGCTCCATATGCCCGTTTTTCTTGTTGGAGTTTCTGGAGGCGACTCTAGGTTCACAGGTTCAGTTCTTATAGGCTCTTCATACAGTGGCATACTCTGTTGGTAAGGCGTTGATTTAAGTAAGGACGCTCTTAGTGGTGGCTGCGCATTCAAACTGATTGGTGTTGTGAGTGTGGATGTTGCTCCCAGTCGCTGTTGCTGTTTAGGTTTCAGTCACAACTCTTCTTCTATATTCCTTTCTGCAAGGTATTCTTCAAGTTTCCGCTGCTCTTCAAGTAGCCTCTCTTTGACTTCCAGCTGTTCCTGTTCTCTAGTTTCTTCTTCTTCAGATGCCATACTCTGCTGTTGTTCCAGGATTCTTTGTGTAATCTTACTGGTTTCACCAATAAAGAATTCAAAGTGTTGTTTTATTTTCATTTCCACTCTATTATCAGATAGCTGAGACAATTTAGCGTAATCAGAGGTAATAGCTGAAGCCTTCGCTTCAATATCAGTTACGCATGCATTGAAAGTTTCTGACAAAACAACACCTTTAAGACAGCTCTTAAAAATAACATCGACCGCTCTTAGCTCTCTATTTATGGAAGCATACAATGAAAATGCTAACTCATTTTTCTGGCTTTCTTTGCCAATTGCAGAAGCTTTGAAGGTACGAGTAGGCCTGGTCTTAGCTATGATTTTTACTTCACTTAATGAGTCAGCACTGGTTGTAGGCATAATTGGATCTGCTAATTGATTTTTAGGATTGTCGTCCAGGTCAAGTAAGCTGTTGTTAACTCCAGCCATAATATGATCTAATTGATTTAAGAAGACAATTACTTAGCTTTATAATGAAAGACAGATTAGATCAACCACAAGTTCGTATACAATCTGAGTTAACTAAATTGAGCATACGCTGCTCGAGTCACAAAGCCGAATTATTTTCATGAACCGTACTCTGGACCAGTTTTGAATGGGTCTGATCACGATAGGCTAAACGACCCAGACCACGATAGAGCAAAGGGAACGAGGTCACACAGGTAGTCAGGGAAAGAACGTTGATTCTAGGTTAATTTAAACACCAATAATATTAGAAGAAATACAAGTTAAAATTTAAGAAAAAATACAATCACTGTCAATGCTAATTTATGAAGTTTATGACATTTACTAAATAACTATTTTAATCAAGTGAAACTTATCCAACAGTTGAATGTCTTGGAGTCCGTTACAGAGTTTGGTGATGTAGTCCTATATAGTCCTCTCTGTAGTTCACGATATTCAATCTGGCTCGTTGGCTCTGTCTATAGTTTGCAATAATCAGTCTAGCTCGTTTCCCTGTCTGTAGTTTACAATATTCAATCTGGCTCATTGGCTCTGTCTATAGTTTACAGTATTCAATCTGGCTCGTTGGCTCTGTCTTTAGTTTACGATATTCGATCTGGCTCGTTGGCTTTGTTTCGGTCTGGTAGATAACCACAAAGATTTCACTGTAGCAGTTCACGCGGTCTGCTATGTACATACGTGTACACCCGACAAGCTAATTGTTATGTAATTGCACTTGAGTGCTGTAGCGAAGTGTTTGTGGTGAGCGTTCGATTTCACTGGTGTTTATTTATATATATATTCAAACTTCCATCAACGCTGGCTAATAAGTAACATCGTGAAATCTACAATAACATGTTAATTACGAATAAACACAAGGAAGTTTAAATTCCAGTAAAATAGATATCAACAGTTGCTGAATGAATGTCATTTGAAAGCTTAAAATAAAAGATTATAATAGTAGCTTAAACACAAAATAAAAGATTATAATAGTGGCTTAAACAAAACGAACCTTTGGCTTTCTGTCACATTAGCTTGCCATAGTTTCTGATAATAAAATTCTATGTATTCAACACTTCATTTGCGTTTCAAAGCTAAGCATAATAAGTTCCATTCAGCTTTTAGTGGCTGCAGACGGTTGCTAACGCAACGATCTTTCCCTTAGTCTAAACGGTAAACAAGTCCCCGCCCCCCATTGATCGTGGTCCGAGGCAGCGGGTCTGTCAAACTCATTAGCCAAGTGATCAAACGAGCGAGCGCTAACTACTGAATATAGATTCTGTATGGATATATGTACACAAATTTGTGGTTGATCTGCCGCCTAGCCTACTATTATTACGGAATTTACTTGACTGATAAACAACACACAATAAAGTCCTTGCTAAAACTATTTAAAAACTGATTTATTTATTTAAGCAGAGTAGTATTAGCAGTGGTTATAGTATTAGGAAAAATACAAGTTAAACAGATTTCAAGTTAGCTACAAGTGTGGTTTGCAAATTTAAAAGGGGTTTACACTGAAGGATAAAAAATACACAATTAAAAGGCATGTTGTGGTTACCATCAACAAAATACAATCTTTCCAGGCTTTGAACTAGGATCTATCATATGTAAATCTTTTCATGTCATTAAACTTAAATACAAATGATGACTTTTATACAAGAAAAGGCACAATCACAGCACTTCAAAGTAGCTCTTATCCGTCACCTGTCAGGGAACTGGTTGATGTTGTTGTAGTTCATGTCAAGTACTTCTAGTGAAGTCAATTTTGTCACTGCCTTTGGAATTGACCGAAGAGGACCCCGACCAAAACCTATGTTGCTCAACTGGGATTCACCTTGACCGGTGATCATCAAAACTCTTAGCCTTTTTAGTTTGTCAAGTCTACAATAAAAATATGCAAAAAAGAACCAACTAGAAAATTATTCAAATAATTACCTAAACGTAAAGGAAGTCTGAGACACCTGCTTCATAACTATCTCAAATCAACCCTGCAATCATTGCTAGGTAAATATATAAAGAAGGTATTTGTATGTCAGAATATGAACCAAAGTAAACCTATTGAGAAAGCGCATAAATACTATGCTTCTGTCTTGCAAGGTTTTTTCTTTTAAATGTCTTCTGGCGGAGTAGGCTTCGACCCTAATTTCTGAGCACTAAATCGATTTCTTAGTTCTTGTTTGTGGGTAACTTGGCCAACTTAGGCTTAGTTTAGCTGGAGCTTATCGATAACTGTTTAAACAACACTGGCAGCTGACTTTCACCCAACCTTCTTTCATTAGTAGCAAAATTGTTCAATTAGAGCTCAGGTAGTGGAGCAATTGCTGAGACGAAGCCTCGTGCCTCTGAGCCCCACACTACAAATAGCTAAACTTTTCCATCAACAGCCATTGCTTAGTAGCAAGATAACGGCCCAAGGTATGCAATATCTTGCAAGGCTTGAACTGGCCATGGCCCAATCATCTCCATCATTAAACCAGGTGCCAAGATTTCCTTCTCTGTTAGATTCTTAATAGTCCGGTTAGCTAGTTGACCCTCCACTAAATCAATGAATGTCTGACACAATGGCCAGTCAGCAAAGCTAGATATAGGTGCTGTCTTCCAGAGATGTCACTCCTTAATTCTGCCTATTTTCTGGTGCATTTAATCATTGAAAGTTCAATTATGCTGTTTCATTAGCAGAAGCTTTGCATGTTTTCAAGTGCATTGTTAAACAAAAACTTACTCTGTGATATCGTATGAACATGCCAGAGTGGAGTGACAAGGGAAGTTTAACTACTGAAGACATATCTAGTGACACAAAGCTTTTTTTATTTATGATAAAGCTAACAAATGCCGTGTGTTATCAGCACATACCAGCTGATACAACTGATAAAGCTAATTTGGAAAATATTAAGAATTCTAAAATGCGAGTCATAGCATTTACTCGGTATTGATTAACCAATAAAACAACTAATTAAAAAACTAAAAGATATGACTAAAAAATATTTGAAAGTAGTTAAAAGCATTTGCCGATCAAAAACAGAAGGACAAAAAATATTCCTAAAGTTATAATATTTATAGATTAAAATAGCACAAACAGTTTCTTACACTGAAAATGAATAAAGAAACATTTTAAAGTAGAAAAATAACATTTAGAGTTTAGACAGCCATTTCTTTAAAATTATGTGTTAATAACATATAGCATAAGAAAAATGTGATATGATTTACTTGTAAGGAAGTTTTAACTGACAGACAGTTGTCGTTTTAGCAAAGCTATCGTTGTTTTTTAAGGTCAGAAAGGGTAAAAATATTCTACATGTGTAGATAGGTTTATGTATTATGTATTAGTTTATATACTAATACATAATAAAGGTCATGAAGGCAAAAACAACAGTATAGGGGATGTCTCGCGACTGACCCGTCATGCGACTAACCATCCCACAGCTATCCATTTGGACCTAAAAGGCCAAACTTCATTCTATGATGTGTCCATGGTGATTGTTAAGACAACTTAAAATAAAAATACTGAGATTTGAACAGTGTGGGTGTAAGAGTAACTTGTCAATGCTTTTGGTTAGTCATGTGACAGTTTTAAAGCTAGTAGTTGTAAACATGTAGTATACAGAGAAGTTTCACATATTTGATTGTTTCATCATTTCCTATTATGTTTTACAGTGTAACAAACATACTGAATTGATATTGTAAATTGGTATTTGGTAAATTGGTATTTTAGCTCCCCCAATATTAGCAAATATAATATTACCACTAAAAGTGATGTTTGAGGGTGATGTGAGAACCCTTAACTTCAATTGTATGGTACAACTAAAGTATAGCTCGCATAATGATGAGCTATATATTTTTTAGCCCTTCGATTGTTCTAAACAAAACAAACATGGTCTGTATGTGCAGAAAAAATTTTAAATATTGAGGCATTTTTGGCTGTATTTATGCACAAGCCCATATGTCAATACAAAACAAAGAAAATGATTGATTGATGCCTCTATCAAAATGTTCTTCAAAATTGTTCATTAATTTACATACGATTTTTTCAAAGGATGAAATGGCACTATTAGTTCTGCCACGCCACGTTCAGCCACCTTTAAAAAAGTAAAAACTTTAGAAAGTTTAAATTTCAATGTATACTAGGCATCGAAAGTTGGGCACCTCATCTATTTTAAAAAAGAACACCATTTAGAGATAGCAGCGAACTTTGAAAATGCTAGATTTCAACTACGCAATTTTACGTTTCATTGTTTATATTTGATCATTCATTAAAATTGTAGTTTTAATCAATTTTGCCATTACACTATTGTTACTATTCTCCTTCCTACCAACTTTCTATTATCCTTGCTCTGAGACATCTTCAATTAATATAGAGAGCTCAATTATATGACAGGTTTAGAAAAAGGTTGAAGACTGCAGTGAAAGATTTAAAAAAAATTGACCACCGCTGTAAGAAATTAAACAAAAAGCTTGTCCGCCGCGATCATAAAGCTATTTAGTAAACATTATCATATTTAATATTTTTTATTAACACGAATTAAATCTTTATAACAAAATTACGCAATTAACAACTACTGTCAGTTTTGTTTTGATCAGTTTAGAAGAAACCGCTTCTGGTCCCTAACAGCAGTTTAGATGAAAACTTACTGCAGATTAAAATTGGTTCAAATAACTAAAGGTTCAAATAATTTTAATAATAGAATAATACTTATTTTAAATTGAAGAATGTGTTAACTAGGAAAATAATAGAACCTGATTTAAAGTTATCTATACTAGCATTTTATACTAACATGTATTCTGCATTTTAGGGCAGTTTGAAAGTAAAAAAACTCACGAGCTCGTATGATATTTAATGTACAACCATGCACCGGCAAGTTAAAGTAATTGTTCATCAATAGGTAGTAAACATTGTTCTCATAAGAAATTCATATAAACTATGAGCATAATTACTTCTTAGGGAGTTGGCTTATCTTGCAATATGACAGGTTCAGCTCTTCTAGTGAACTCAAAGCAGTGAGAGTTTTAAAAACATTTATGAGTTCTGTTAGTCGGCTCTACCTTTAGTATGTATAAAGAACTCAGCGGTGTGATAAGTTTGAAAGAATTTGGTCTGCTGCTATCAGAAAGTTTTATGGTGAGCATTAAAATATTCAATATTATCGACCATAATTAGATATTTATAAAAAAAATTTAGCACATATATGTGGCTGCCAGTTACAGTTTGATCAGTTTAGAGAAGTCCATCTTTAATCACTAACAGCGGTTTTGATGAAAACTCAGTGCAGGTTAAAATTGGTTCAGACTACTTAAGGTTTAAGTATCCTGAACAATACAGTAACAACAATATTAATACTTTATATTCCCACGACCAAACGAGCGGAGCGAAGTGTGGGAGTTTTTATGATAAATGCATGTGCACACAACTTACGAAAATTATTCATCAACGATGAGACGAACCCTCATCAAGAAATTTCATCAACAAATTTAAGCATCGTTATGTAAAGTCGTTAAAGTATAATAACGATACAAAACACATTTAAAACTATTTAAATATGTTACCAAGTCTTTGTAAACCGACGGTATTATCTTAAAACTTACCCATCTGATCGGATTATACACTAATAGACAGATTAATTTCAACGAAAATCGCCACAAAACACTTGAAAAGCTTGGTTTAATAAAAGTTAAAGGTTGACTTGCAACAAAATTCACATTACAGTTATTTGGTATCAAAAGATTCGCCATGTCTTACTCTATTGTGTTGTAGGTGCCAAATATGTGGGAATGTGATTAAAAGCTCGTAAAAGCTAAAAAACGAACAGAAAATCGCAGCCACACGAGACCGCCCTAGTTTGGATTCGTTTTCCAAAACGTCTAAAATGTGACGTATGTGTGCTAAAACGGCTAAAATGTGTGCGAGATAGTTTATGTTTACACTTTCATGCATCCTTATTCGTCGAACTATTTTCACAAATATACTTCACGCTTGCGATAAAAACCATGTCTATTGTTCTTACGCGTCTATTTTATCGGCATCGTAATGCTGCAACTTTGAGCACTGATATCTCAAAACATAGCATAAAAATATGTTTAATTTTTTAAGCTTAGCTTGAACGATTGCATATCATTCTCTGATAAAAATGATGAGCCTTTTGGTCCGCTATGATGGTTGAAAAATGCTGTAGAAAATTTTCGCGCCATATAGCGGGAATTGTAAGTCACATGACCAGATAATGTTAGTTTCAGTTCAAGTTTGATCTATCGCAAATAGCAAACACGCTTTCTCATATTAAACTTGTTTATTTCAATTCGTCATAATGTCTAACGCGCCACATCGTGTTTGTGCAGCTGCCAAGCTGAGAAGCACCTTTTTTTGGCCAAGAGTTGAGAAAAGACCAGACCTCCACCGGGCGTGGAACAACTGGGTGAAGCTGGATGTGACAAACTTTATTTATTCGCCTGCTTACTCTTACCTTTGTTTTCGCCAGTTCAAAGACGACATGTTTTCTAACCTGTTTGCACACTCCACATGTCACCAAAGCACGTGAGTAATTTATTTTATGAACTACTTGTATTAGTAGTAGTAACTCGGGTTATTTTCTAGTATTCTCCTAATAGTACTGTATTAATCTATATTTAATATAACAATATTAATGTCATTTAATTGTAATATTATATTATTAGTATTTTATCTTTTTAATTACGTGTATTACCCTTATTATAATAACAAAACTAATTCATACTGCATATCTATCTGTAAAACGTAATATATTAATATATAATTGATAAAATAATGTTGTTTCACGATTAATTTCGCCAAATTTCTTAACCCCACTCACTTATAGATATGTTATATAAAATAGTTATTGTCATTTTCTGGTATCATCGTTAATAGCATATTAATATTATTAGTTGATTATTATTAGTATTAGATGAATAATTTGTGCCAACCACTGAAGACTGGGAAGAGTTTGAGCGCTATGTTGGCCAGCGTCAAACGCTCTCCAATTACATGTAAGATAGAGCTGAACTAAACCAAACTTGACAAAATATAAAAAATATCCATAGAGTTATTACTCACATTTTATGTTTACAATATCATGGATTCTGATAGGGTTTTGTAAAATCTGTGTCATGATTGCATGGCTATATATTTATTCTTTTTCTGATCAAGCAAATATGATATAATAACAGGAAATGATGTTGTACAAATCTTATTGCAAGTCAACTATTGTGTCGTGATTTCAGACCCGAATCCTCCTTCAAAGAGGAGAAAATAATAGTAAGTGTGACAGCACTCCCAGCGACTATTTCACTGTCACACCTGCGCCCTCCCCTGCTCATTCACGATGGGGCGAGAAGGCGGATGGGTAGAGTTCAAGGTTACATGTGCCTCCTGTCACCGATCGTACACTTGGGAAACAACTGCCAGGGTGAACAGAGCTCACGTCATCAACCCCCTGCTGGCAGCTGCATCACTCTTTTCTGGCGGATGCCTTACGCAGAACCTCCGTTTTCTGTCGCTCCTGAACATCGCAATACCAAGCCACAGCGTTTGCCTCTACCAACAAAGAGAATACTTACATGGTGTGAGTGTTAATATTTACTCATAAACTTGGAAAATGTGAGTAAAAGCTTGGCACACTAATTGAATAACGACATTTAGAAACAATTTTTTTCTTGAAATGAAAATATGTCATCCTTCAAGCAAAATATATTATAATTCAAAATTCTGATTCTTCATCATAATATAGCACAAAAAGGGGAAGAGGATTCTACATTCTTAGACTAATGATAATGATACAAATTAATCTTGTATAATGAAGTTTTACAATATTTTACAGTGTATTGCTGAGCAGTACACCCTGTATAACGAGGGATTGATGGCAGCAATCGATTGGGAGCTTGATTTGGCAGGTGACGGTAGATGCGATAGTCCGGGGCATTGCGCACTATACAGAGCCTACACTATGATGGATCAGAGCTGCGGTTTAATAGTCAGCAGCCATCTTGTCAAGGTAAAACTTTGACAGTTTTTACTTCACAGCCTGACAAAAACCCAAATTTTTTAGTAGTTATCAATACATAAACATGAAGTTGCTCATTTAGCTAAATAGTTCATTCAAATAATGTGAAAGTAATTGTTGGTCGTAACTTTCTATATTTTGCAGTCAACAGAGACCACCAGCTCTAACACCATGGAGCTGGAAGGCTTCAAGCGATGCCAGTCCGATCTAATTTCCCACGGCCTGAGAGTGAGGTCCATTACAACGGATGTTGTTACAAAGGTTGTGTGCATACTGCAAGCTTGTGTTTTGGCTTATGCCGCAAATTTGTCGCCGTGAGTGACGGCCTCTACCTGCCTGCTTGGTGTCTAAGATTCGGGCTCTTTTCCCACCAACGGATGATGAAGAAGAGTTTGCAGACATGCAAACAAGATTTGCGGCATAAACCAAAACACAAGATTGCGGTATGCACACAACCTTTTCCGAGCATTTGGCGATGGCTCTCCAAATGGGAATAGATTATCTACCAAAATAATTATTGAAAAACAATAATTGCTGATCATCAAAATAATCTCGATCTTTATATAATAAAATCATAAAACTAATACACTCTCTACTGTAGTAAGTGTACAAACCAAATATACCAGTTCTCCTTGTGTTCCACGAGTTCAGAATATGTGTGTTCAACTGATGCATTAAATGTGTAACACAAGAATTTTAGATAATGCTTGACACATTAGCATAGCCTTGGTGTTGTTGGCATTAAATGAATATCCAACTCACTATGATATCGCAGGTAATTATTCCACCTCAACTCAAGGGGTGCAGACGCCACAAATTCGTTTACACCAGGATGCATACACAGGCATTCATGCTCCCCTCGGTCAAGGAGACAATGCGCAAACTCAGCATAATGGCAGCACAAACATTCAGGAAGAGATGGCATGTCTTGACAACGCTTGCAGGCACACCACTCTGTAGCCGGTGGTATTAGCTCCTAAAGAAATGAACAGATATGTCTATGCAACCATAGCTAATACATCAGGTCGATGTTATCCAACAGTATATCAGTGCAGCACTAGATTTAAATATTAAAATTGTTAATGTTGTCATTCGAGAAAAATCTGTAATTATTTTTTCGCAATATTGAAGCGATAATTATCATCATTAAAATCATATATAATAATATTCGTTCTATCACTCTCAAGCTAAAACTATTACTACTAGCTAGCTCGGCAAATAAGAGCTGGCTAATGGCGGTGCTTACTTGCTGGGAGGTTTGATTCTGTTGAGGATCTTCTTCAGATAGAGCGTCAGGCTCGAAACGCCAGGGTCTTAACTTTTCAGAATTTGACATTTTTTATGAACGCAACTCAGACATGAATAGTCGAACGGAATGGCCAAGCCGAAACTGTAAAGTAGCGAGCATCTATATTTGATACGGAGTCTTAGGTAAAACCCGAAGTGTTTATCATAAACTATTGCTACGATAAGTTTGATATTGAGCTTTTTATTGGCCTTTCAATTCACGCGAGAACATCACGTGACAAGACAATAACCATACAGCGTGGATACGTCATCGAAATCAAGAGATTCCAATCTACGGCGGCTTTTTGTTTTTGAGCTTTTAAGAGCTTTTAATCACATTTCCACATATTTGGCACCTACCACACTACAGAGTAAGACATGGCGAATCTTTTGATACCAAATAACTGTAATGTGAATTTTGTTGCAAGTCAACCTTTAAGACCAAAAATTGAAACGCCGAGGGACAGATAATAGAACGATGAAGTCTTGCGCATTTCACAAAAAAATAACGTGCACTTTTCACCAGTCTAATATTGTCGAATTGCCGAAGGTTTTGGCAATTAACATAGGAGTACAGAAATCGTTTCATTTTTGTTGATTTCAATTTTTTCATTTTCATTTGCCGACACATTTGAATACTTTCCCATTCTAACTGATGTCCAAAGCAGTATAAATAAAGCAAATGACGATGATATTTTTTAACGTTTCTTATGAGATTATTACAATAATTGATTATAAGTTTGGATGACTACAGAACAATGACTACGTAGTACAGACTTTCTAAAAATCTATATAAATATCACAACTTCGTGATATTGTTAGCTATGTCGTTTTGAAATGTAAACAAAATTGTGCATTGGTTTTTTATTATTACTATATAAATAATATTGGTTATTCTAATAATATCAGTGCATTTTACTTCTAATATTGGCCAATATTGCATTTCTTTTTTTACAACCATGCACCAGCAAGTTAAAGTAATTGTTCATCAATAGGTAGTAAACATTGTTCTCGTAAGGAATTCATATAAACTATAAGCATAATTACTTCTTAGGGAATTGGCTTATATTGCAACCTGACAGGTTCAGCTCTTCTAGTGAACTCAATGCAGTGATATCCTCAGGAATCTCCCAGATACGGCTACCAGAGAGAATTAATTTTCTCAGCGACTTCGGAAAGCTCCACCTACAAATAAAATATGATGAACAAATTTAGCTATCATAAAACATTCATATCCTCGACCCCAATTTTATTTAATTTACGAACCATACAATTTATTTATTTTAGACTTTAACAAGCTATAGCCGGACAAACACGCAGACAAGCTATGAGAAATAAATGTATGTATATATATATATATATATATATATTAAATTGTTTCCTCACCCCATTAACCCGTATGGGTGGTAGTTTCTGCTCTAACTTGGGTCTCCTACCACAGACCTCCTACAGTCTCTGGTAGGAGACTCCCAGGTCTCTGGGAGCACTGGGCGCAATAACACCGGCGCATAAAATGTGGCTTGCCCAAATACCAACAACAATCAACTCAGGTGAGTTGCAGAAAAGTGCGCTTTTGAGAACAGCTAAGATCTTGAGGCGAGTGCTCAAACTCCCAGGTCGCTGGTAGGAGACCCGAGTTAGAGCAGCATTTACCACCCATACGGGGTATTCGGGCTGAGGAAACAATTTTTTTATTTTTTATATATATATGTATGTATATATATATATATATATATATATATATATGAATTAATTATGATAAGGTAAACTCACATCTGTCACAACTTTCTGGCAGAATATTACTAATATCAAACTTTTAGTCAATAATATTCTTAAACATAATAATGCAGTGTTTACCGTTAATGAGTATCTAATGCGTTGTAGTGGAATCATATTAAATTAATTAACGTAGTTACCAGCCAAAAATAGGATCCCGTTCGCAGTCAATAATATGAAGCTCTTCAAGAGAGTTTGCAAAGAAAACTGGCCATGCTAGTGAGAGGTTAATCCGACAAAGTTCCAACTTCTTGAGGCTGGTAAATGTTTCCAGACTAAAATACATTGCAAACACCCATTTAAACCGGTGAAAACACTGTGAGCATAAGCTATACCGAAATGTATATATGCCTTTTATTGCACAACTCTCAGATCCTACCCCCTTTTTGTAGAAGTGTTTTGGAAACGTAAATGTGTCACGTGAGGGGTAATTTCAACTAGTGACAGGTGGCCATCTCCATCAATTGTTAGGTGAGTTATATGATGCTCTCCAATATCTGTTTTAATTTCTTGCTCGTCATCGCTATGTTTACACACAAGGTCTTTAAGCTCACCATTCCATTCTGGCTCCCCAGAGTGTCTGTAGCCTAATTTAGTTGCTAAAAGTAATAAAAAAGTAATTATAAAATATTTTCACAGAGGTAATTGCATCATTGAAGACATTTAAATGAAATTAAGACAAATATAAGGCTAAAAGTTCAGCTACAATTTGATGTCATTTTTGTCTTTGTAAACTACCCCTGTCCAGAGATATCAGCGTTCGAATGGGATCATATTTTAGAAAGCTCAGATTCAAGCGAGTGCTTTATTCGTGACACATATAGTCAGCATAAATAAAAAGAGTACGGGAACAACAAATAAACGATCTTTTCTTTAGCAAATCATCAACACAAAAATTTTATATAGGTCATAATAGACGTTATGGCTAACATACTCATTGTCTGTGATCTTGAAGGTTCTCATCATTAGGGAAATTACTTAATTATTGAATCACACATGCTGAATCTACACATTTTATTGATGAACAGCAGAATTTTAACAATGGTCCAAGTTCCAGCGAAGGTGACTCAGAGTTTTCTGAGCATCAGGTGATTAAAGATTATGGCAGACAGCCTATAGAGTTAACTGGCATCAGCAGCATTATGGGGCAGAGGACGATATGAGAAGAGAAGTGAATCTATTTTTAACTTTGAGTCTCTAATATATACTGAAGTAATAGTAATAAGTTTACTAGTCATGAATACATATACTAGCTAATAAAATAATAACTTTTTTGCTATTACCAATCCTTGTTTCATATACTTTTTATGGGTTCACCTAACTATAAAATTTGCTTCAATTTTTTTTTGGTGGTTTAAGATAGACAATTAGATTTAGGATTAGAATTTAAGTTCTAATCTTAAATCTAATTCCTCCACTTATCATCTGTAGCGACTGAAGAAAATCAATTGATCAATGCTCATCTTTAACTTCCAGACATAAAGCTTTGAATTGTTGGCTTGGCATACTTATGCTTTTGTTAAACGTATGTTCATTTTGTAATTTTATGCTCTCGATCTATCTAACTCCCAAACTGAAAGCTTAGAGTAGATACCCATTAGCAGGACATATCTAAGAATGACATTTATTTAATAAATTTGTTTTATTAATTACATGATGTTTAGGTGGCGCCACCAGTAGAGCAGTTGTGCTAATGTGGAAACTGCTAGACATGAATGTTTGCTGCACAAAAAATGATATGTGGCATTCTGTTCCTCAGACTGGTCCCTATTGGATTTTTGTTGCTGATAATTTTACTAGATTCCATTTTCACTTCCATGCGACATTCAATAAGTTATCCAAAGATAATGAAGGTTTAATATTTTGTTAGTACCTAAAGATTCTGATGTGAAGTGATTGAAATTATCTGAAAGGCTGACGAAACATGATATGTACAGCATGGTATGTAAACACAGAGGGAGTTTCCCCTACAGATCATGGGAATCTTGGACATACCCAGAAAGAATTACAAAAACAGAGTGGTGATCACTGCCAACCCACGAATGCAACATAGTGAAAGCTACATATCTTAGGACAAAATATGAAGAGGAATATCCGGTTACAATGCATACAGAGTTTGAGTTTACTGCAGTAGAGTAACTTTTCCTATTATGAATTAAAACTATGTGAGTGGCCACAACTTGGTCGATTCTACTTCATGAAACTTTTTGCTGAGATGAAACTTTTTTGGCTTGTGAAAACTATACAAAAAATAGTAATGCTAAAGATAAAGCAAAAATTATTTGCACAACATATTGAATACATCATAGCCCCATTGCCACCTGTGCTAAAGTCTTCTCTGATTGATGGAATTGTGAAGTTTAATCAGAGCTGTATCGGCAGGTAATTTTGCACAGCTCAACTCAATTCAGACAGATTAAATATTAAGAGTTACTCAAAAGATTTTATGCTCAATGTTACTAAGTGAGAACAGGTGAGTCCACACCAAAAATCAGGTACAGGAAGAGCTTTATTAACCCTTTGCTAGAATCAATAGGTTAATTCATTCAAAGGAAATCGATATTGTTTTGCGTTCGCCATTTTGGTCAACTCACAAAAACCATTTGTTCTGAACTTTAATCAACTAACCACATGTGACCAGGAAACTTTTTCCTACAAATTGATACTGATAACGTACTTAATAGGGATACAGTTGGTTTCACCTTATATTTGAACATATTCTTTTTGAAGATGTGGGTTGCTTATTTTTATCTAGTAGCTACTTTCTAGTGTTGGTAGCAATTGAAAATTTCGCTGATACAAAGGCCCTGATGAACTAAGTTTAATCGATGACATCACTACATCATTACACTAGCAGAATCGTAGTCGGTACTCAAATGTTTACACAGCATTTAGAGGAAACTAATGGAACAAAATTTTAATTACCTTAATTGAGACGTTTGACACACCTATAGCAATATACATGTAACTAAATTATTTATTTTATGTTGAAATTTATGAGCAAATACAAATTAAAATATATGCCAGTAGAGCCCTGAAGCACTCGATTTTAATAGCAATAGCCAATGTAAGTACATGTGAGAGACAGGTAGTCTCGCAGCTGTAACAGGCAAATCTGGGCACATCTTTTTCTGCTGAGTGTTTTAACAGCAATATATTTTTTAGTTTTGAAACATCTTAGCAACAAGGCCACCTCAAACATCAAAAACAACCACAAATGATAGAATAACACCTATTTCTTCTGATAGAATAAACTAAAATTTGGGGCAACTACATCTCTAAAAGTGTCATGACAAAAATATATTAAAAAATTACACAATTTTTACATTCAGTCCAGAGAACAGTTGGTATTATAATAATACTGGTAAGTTGTTAAAATACTGTCCATGTAATGTTCTCACAGATTTGTTGCTACTTTTGTTGATTTGCAGAGAAAGACCTATTTTATTATGATAAGCAATTTTGCAAAAGGTTTTGAAATATTTGCAATACCATGCTCCTAGGGCCATTAAAAACTCTCTGATTTATCTTTTACACCCATTGTTGAAATTCAGTTAATTTGTAAAATGACTGAAATGTTTACCAAGTATACAAATTATTAGCAAACTTTGGCCTTTGAGATAGGGAAACCGGTATGATATGGCGGAGTTGAAATGCAAGAGTGTGAGATGGTTCTTAAAGAATAGAGAAAGCATAATATTAATATGCTTTATTACTTATCTTGAAGTATTGACTGATGTTCTAAAAAAATAATCAAGGAGATTGACCCACTAGAAGCTGAGATATAGCCAGCCAAACACAGGTCTACCTAATAAAGAATCAGAGGAAAACCCATCGAAAATCCCAAAAACTGTGACGTATGAAATCGACTTAATGTTCATGTGCCGGAGTTGCGCACCCTTACCGCCGTTACGTATAATGATTGTTTTGGCTACGAGATGTGAAACGCTTCTCGCGATAGTAAATGATTTACAGACTAGTTCTGGTTTCTCAGGAAAATCAAGCAAACATTGTGTGATAAAGGCATTTGCCCACAACCCCTCGCCATGACTTTTCAAAACAGAAGAGCAGATTTTGACTATTGTGCTTCAAATTTTAACTCGATCTTCACGAATATGCTCCGAAGATCCTCTGTTCAACGAACGGCGCTTGTATAGTCTATATGTGACATCCGCAATTGCAGTTCGTTTAGAATAAGAAATGAGAATGTGAATTTTTGTTCATTCATCATTTTTCTACTGTGTATCTACTGCAGCATTCAGTTGATTTTCATGATTATCGTCACTATTAACAGACTGTAAGTTCACTACAGCCATAGTTTTAAAAAGAATAACTTGACCGTGCTGCTCTTGCTGTAAGAAATGAAAACGAACACTTTTGATTTGATTTTTCTATTTATCTATTATCTTTTCTATGATTATTTTTTATGATTAATATAATAATCATAATGCAATTATACAAAATAATAATATAACTGCGTATAAAATAAATTATATAACTAATATAATTTGTAGAAAATTCCTAATGATAACCGAGATTGATGATTGATGTAATTGATTCCATTTATTAGCTAAAAGTTAGTTAAAAAATTATTGGGTTAGTTCATTGATATTAGTTAAAAAAATCAGAACAACGCTAAAGATGAGTCTGAATAGGGAAACTAAGTAGGGGAACAACAAAACTGAGCTGAACTAGCAAGATAGCGGAATGTTGCGAAATAATAGATGCGTGTAATTATTTTATGCTAAAACTAATCTGCACGTCAAAGGGACTGGTTCGGAATTCTCAGAGCAATGATTGTTAGGCCCAATTTGATTGTTCTATACTTCCAGGGATTAAACCAATTAAAACGCTGTGATTGTTATAGGAGAGCGCATTTGTTGGCTTGATTGACCAATGACACACAAGTCGATTTCATACGTCATATATTGATGATTACCAAAACACTTATGTTTTTTGGTAGACCTGTGTTTGGCTGGCTATATCTCAGCTTCCGGTTTGTCAATCTTCTTGATTCTTGTTTTAGAACATCAGTCAACACCTCAAGATAAATAATAAAGCATAATAATATTATGCTTTCTCTATTCTTTAATGAGGCATCTATGTGACCAAGTATCCAAAAGATTGTTTACAAAAAAACACATCTTTGGTCTTTGAAATTTTAAAAGTCGGCTAAAAGTGTAAAATAAACGAGTTAAAAACTAAGCAGCCAAAAAAGGAAATGTGGAAAATTATAAATAGAAATAAACTTGCGACTAAATTCTGTGTAAAGTAAGTTTATTCACATAATATTAAAAGTTTATGTTAAATAGTGTCACAAAAGGGTATTGTAACAGATTGTTTTGTCCCCATGTCTCTCTCACACAGTCTCTCGAAGATACTCACTACATTACTATACGTGATAATGTGACAATTCATTGCAGATCACATCAGATAAATGGATGATTTTTAGTATGTGAGCGTTGGTGGTGAATAAGAACAGTTAAAACATGTTTATCTGTTGTATTGTCCTGTTTGTAGGTAGTTTCTTTTCAGATGAGAACAGATGACTTTTTAATTTGTCAATTTAAAAGGGAAAATTTGATTTTAGAGAGTGAATTGGCATATGAGCTCGATAATTGAACAAATAATGAACTCAATCTATATGAATGTTAAGTAACTTCCTTTTTTAGTAAAAATGACACTTAAAAACAAATTTCAAAGAAATTTAACTGAGCTTCTCATGAATAAACACATATCAGTTAAAAGTCACTCGACTTTATTTTTTCTGCATTAATTTTTAGGAAACATTTTAATGTGTATTTTTGAAAGATGTGGTCATCATGATTCAATTTTGATTAATTATGCATAATGAACAATAAGTTGTGTTAACTTGGTCAAATTATGAAATCAATGCTGGCTTTCATAAAAGAAAAACCATCTATATACTAACAATAGACATCCATTTACCAAATACTCATCGATGAAATAACAAACTGACGGTGTATTTGAACATGTAAATTTTTTGGTAATCCTATCGATATTTCATTCATTGTGATTTCAAATTAGTATGTCAGATATTTAATTTCAGCTTCTAATTTATTGAATAACAAATATTTGAGGTTTTTGTTTTCATTTGTTTATATTACATTAAAAGTTAACTACTTTACTCACTAGATTTCTTGAAATCTGAATGCTCCTCAAAATAATCACATCCTGCACTCTTTTCACTGGGGGCATTAGCCTTGCTATGGGAAGCTCCAAATTTTCGACTATAATCGTTGCCCATTTTCCTTCTTTACGAACAGCTGGTGAAAGTTAGGTTTCATCATAAAGTTACTGTATGGGTAGTGGAAGTGCTGTAAAAACAATTAGGAGATGAAAGTTCAATGATTGATACTTCACTAGTGCTATATAACATTCATCACCTGCTGTTTGTAGTGTTAAGGTATTTAAAGCTATTGACTTTACTGAATATATTGAATGATTATCAGAGTATTTGACTAACTAAGTTTAGTCTAAATAAATACAATAAAGTGTATGTCATTTCAAGTGTTTTATTTATATATTTGATTTTTGTATTTGACTACCATGTTGGAGCTGGCTGACACTTACTTTTGCTGACCTACTTTTGTCATTTCCGCACAACCTAGAAAATAGACAGTTGGGGCATTGCCCATTTTTAGGGTGTTGTTATACCCAGTAGGTATATCAACCACTAAAAATTTATATTATTTGTAATATCTGAAGAATTTGATTGCTGTACACAAATTTTGTTATATAAAAATAAAAAATATGAATGCCCTAAAACTTTATATTATAAAAGTGTTTTGTACAGTTCAAGCCAAATTTGAGAGAAAATGAAACAACATGAAAGGTGTTTGAATTTAGTAAGACAATTATAATAACAACGGAAAAGGGAACAACCAAAACTGCTCACCAAATACATAGGGCTATAATTGGTCATAAAGATCCTGGACCAATCATATGTACTTGGTGAAAAAACAAGGACAGTCCTCCACCATGTGTAAAAGTGTGAAAACCTTTTCAAGCATGTCCAGAGGAATTGAATTATGCTGCAGTTATCAACCCAGAAGGTCTAATGCAAAAAGAGACCAGCTGGTTCAACTAACAAAAACAACAAAGAAGCTGTAGGTGGTATCATATACTCACAAGAGTAGCCATAAAATAAACAAAAGAAGAAATAAAAAGGATTGGTGGCTGACAGCTTTCTTAGACAAGGGGTTTTAACCAGGGTATTGATCAGCAAGCAAGATCCTGGGTGCGATTTTCCAGTCGATACCTAACCATTTCCATCAGAATAATTAGGCGACTTCACCAGCATGGAGATGCCTGAGGTGACACAGATTTGGCTATGCCCGGTATTGCTGCTAACAGTGACACTAACTTCACCAAGCAAGGGCTGAGGAAATCAGCTGTTTGGAGCCTGGGTTCTGCTGGCTCTCCCATCTAAAGTCTAATTGGAGAATGGTACTTCCGATGTGAGATCCATCAGGCCCTGTATACAGGCTAGCTCTTGACTTGGATACTCTTGATTAAGTTTGACTCAGTTAAACTAGGTGTTTAAATGTTAGTCAGCTTGTGTCAGCTTTTGCCTGAGTCAGCTTATTTTTAGAGGCACTCTGGTAAAGCAAGGTTAACCTTGTTGTACCAGAGCGTCTATAAAAAGAAGCAATGCAAGCAATGAGCTGAGCACTTTTGTGCCTTCTCTACATATGGCTTCATTGTATACTTATATTTACAAATGTATACATATATATTTTACCACCATTTTGGTGTGGTGCTGTAAAGGAGTTGTTCAGACTTTCTTCACACATGAGTGTCCATTATATATTGCAAATATCCATGAGTATGTTTATGCATTTGTGCATGTATGCATAAGTGCTTGTGCATCGGTAAAAGTATGCATAAGCAATTGAGCGTTGGTAAAATTATGCATGGGGACGTTGATGTGGAAGTAAATGTTTGTGTCTGTAAATATTTGACAGTAAAAAAAATTTAATTACAATGATGATTAGATGAAGCAGCTGTTTTCAAGAATTAGTGATTGTTGCCAAACTAGTGCATTAAAATATATGAAATGCTTTTTTAAAAATTATATAAAAAGCAATGAAAATGGTCTCTATATATTGAATAAGGTTATGTTTGACAATTCAACTAGTGTATTGATCAAACCTTAAAGCTCTCTAGTTGCCGATGACGAGACCTCGAGATTCTAACTAGGTATACCAATGAAAACCAATTAAATGAAAGCTGTATTTGATGTTGTGTGGGCTGAATTCGAACTGTGCGCAAGGCAAACCAAAATCAACCTGAATGCCCTGAAAAGCAACCAGACCTTAATGCAAAGACACGCTGTAAAGGTAGAACGACTAATATGTATCATATATGCAGACCTGCTGGCACAATACCAGCCAACAATGGCCAAGATGTTTTGCAATTCCTTGAACCACCTCATTCTGCAGAGACACGTTTTGGCCGTGCTCACGCCATCACTAGCAAACTGATATAATGTTGCCAGTGCGGACGTAGGCACCTCCTTTGCAAAAGTAACCAGTTTTCTGCTGCTTAAGACAAAGGAAAGACAACCGGCCAGAGCCTGTGTCAAAACTGGTTGAGAGGTTCCAACGGTAGTCATCAGCTTACTCGCTTACTCTGATTGTGAAGCAGTTGGCCGAACTAATCGAGCAGACTCAAGACTGGCCCAGTCACCAAACAGCAAGAGACAAGTTCTGACCAAGCTCAGTTCCTCTCAACCAGTTCTGACACATGCTCTGGCTGGTTGACTTTCCTTTGTCTTAAGCAGCAGAAAAACTTACAACTTTTGCCAAGGCGGTGCTCACGCCCACACTGGTATATGGCAAAGCCAAAGACAATTTTTTTAGGATTTAGAAGAGGCATGTCTGCTGAAGCAGCCCCAGCTATAAAAAGCCCAGTTTTGTAAATCAGTGGGGCTGCAGCAGTGGACTGGGAAGAACCTACCCAAGCAGTCATCCCTGAAAATCACCTCGCAAGACAGCAAAACCAAAGGCTCAATCACTTCTTTTTACCTGTAGAGAAAGTAGCACCTGAGCCGGCACAAGAGAACAAACACATTGACACACCCGAGTCCTTTTCTTCAAGTGAGGCTGAAAGCGCAAAAAGGAAACTGAGGGCCCTGTTTCCGGGTCTTCAAGAGCATCAATGAGAATTTGGAGAGGGTGATGGTACCTGCTATAAAAGTCGCAGAACCAATCTCCACTTACAATAGCCAAGCTGAAGCATGAACACCTCAAGATTCTGCTTCCAAGTGGCGGACTCTACCCCAGTTCAAGAGATCTGGCCAGACCAACAGAAAAGTTGGACAAGATAATATAGCCATCTATTCAGTCACCACTGGAGCAGGAGTATGGTTCGATCTAGGCACAAACTGTCAGCTGGGCCAATTTAAGCCATTTTTTCCAGAAAGCTGGAGGGTTGGTGTGTGCAGTTCCTGCTGGATACGGGGTTGCAACACTAAGATGTTAAGTAAGCAAGTGGTCAATCAACTTTCTGGGGTTGTATGACCAACTTGACAAAAGTGATGTGGATAAGATGTTGCTCAATAGAACCTAACTGTTTTTTTATGAGGTAATCCTAATGATGCTAAGATTTATCACAACAAAATGTTTTGTGGTGAGTTGTATCATCGAAGAAGCCACTCTGTGTTGCTGTATTTGGAAACGCAGCAGTGCTCCTTGGAATTCTAGTAGCTGGTTGTCCTGACTTTGTCATTTAATATACAAGAACCACTGCCCACTGTGGCTAATACAGGAACGGCGAGAAACCATACTACAGTCAAACATGGATAACTCGCCCACGAGTAGCTCGAACACATGGTTAATTCGAACGGTTTCTTTGGTCCGTTCCCACGTAATGATAAATTGCTATATATAACTCGAACTCAACACTGTTAATTCGAACTGTTTTTTTGCCCAACGGCTACCGAAACGGTTGTTATCGCTTTAGAAAATCACTTTATTCAAAGCCATAGAGCTAAACCTCATCTTTTCGTAACTCATGATCGTCGTTATTACCACCATCGGCAAAATATTTTTGTCAACGACTTTTCTAAAGGTTTGGTGAAATTTGATTTATACTGCTATACGATGAATAGCACGGGCTAGCCGGGTCACGCGTGCAAGGATTTTCGCCACGCACATACAAAACAAAAATCGCATGTTGTTTTGTATGTGCGTGGCGAAAATCCTTGAGTGCATGGCGTAACCCAGCTAGCCCGTGATGAATAGTTTTCCTACGTTGATTCCATGTTGAATGAACGTTGGAATATTGAATGTTTAAAACGTCTTAAAAATTGTTGTAATTAAAATTATACGTTGTCTTAGCTACAAAACACTATTCATCGTTTGACCTAAACACAGAATACGTGTGTACATTCAATAAGTATCTATTAAAAAAGCGTGAGTGATATAGAATGTACGTAAAACCTCGTAAAACTTCTAATTGAACTGCCTCGTAGTGTTGCTCTTAACGAATCCCAGGTAAAGTAAAATAATCTTTGCATAAAATTCAAGAAAAAACGGCAAAATTGATCGTGGATAAACCCCCAAAAGAAAAAAATGTCTTTTCTTTTGAGCATTTCAACAACGAGCAAGTTTTGCCAATGTCAATCTAAAAACGTCCTGGCAATAACATCACCTCAAACAATGAACCAATCTCAAGTGATAGAAAAATCTCTATACTTTTTGATAAAAACGTTTTAAACTTTACATTAGAAGCATTTAATTTGAAACAAGCCATTTGTGCTTTTGATTTATATTATAGTTTGTATATGTACATATGTATCTACTAATAAATAAGTAAATACATGGACTTGTGACAGTGCTCTGATAACTTGAACGCTCTGATAATTCGAACACTTTTGCTCGGTCCCGTAAAGTTCGAGTTATCCATGTTTGACTGTATTAGGCAGCACAGAATCAGAAGGACAAGTGTTGGCAAAGTACATCAATCTGATGATGAAACCCCTGTTGCTGAAGTCCAGTACAACAATCGGTTCACACACTGGTATGAAAGATAACCAGCTGAACTCCATGCAGCCTTTGTCTGACGAGGATGCCATGGTCCCAGTGTTGCGAATGGAAATAAGGTAGGGTACCGAACATCTTGACATATTGTTCAAGACAACATAGTAAAACTGTCTAGGTCAAGTTCAGTCGAGCAGGAAGAGTGGCAGAGCTGTTGCACCAGTGCGTCACCATCTCAAGTGCAGGTGCAAGCAATATAGGATGAGTTTCGTGGTAGAGCATCCATTCCAGTGAGGAATGTACTAAGCTCATTTGTTACCCCTATCTCCTCCCTATACCCCACATCACCTCGGAATCGAAAAGAAGGCGGAGACTGAAAGAAAGTATGTGACCTGCTAGGCAAGAAAGTGGCATTTGATGTAGACTACAGCAGACTCAAAACAGTTACCCAACAGGATGACTACTTACTTCCCTAAATCAACAACATATTGGATCTGTTTTTCAGCATGAACCTAATCCTGGTCAGTGGCTACTTTCAGACCCTCCTGGATGACCACGTTCAAAAGAAGTTTGTATTTGCTACCCATTATTTTCTCTAGAAGTGGAAAGTCCTTTCTTTTGGGGTGACTTTCACGTCGAAGAATTTTAAGAGGCTGACTGCCACCATTGGTAAACACTCCTGTTGTGCCTATATGACTCTTTATCGCGACGAATCCTGAGATGCGCTTTCAGGATCTAGAAAAGGTTTTCGAGAGATGGCAAGAGCCACATTGAAGTCAAAGCTATCCAAGGAAAAACTGCTGAGATCAAGGTCAGTTACTCGGACAACATGGTCAAAAAGGAAAGCAAAAACCACCAATTTAGCAAAAACAGAGTTTGGGAACCGCAAGAATTTCTGGGTACAGTCGATTATCACCAGCAGTACAACTCGGAGGTCACCACCATGGCAAGCTCTCACCATAGGTTGGTCAGAAAGAAAAAATCATGGATGTGGTACTAGGAAGAGCAGTCAGCATTCAACCAGCTCATGACCTGTCACATAACCCCTGCATTGGAATATCTGTAATTCCAGAGACGATAATTCTAGACTGTAATTCTAGACTCGCATGCTTGCAAACAAGATGTGAGAACAGTAAGCGAGGTGGAGAGAATAGGTATTCGTGTACCATAGTGGAACACTCGCCAAAAAAACTACTGCTTATGTGAAAAGAACTGCTGGTAGTCATAAAAGCGGCAACTCACTTTAGGCCCCACCTTTATGGCTACGAGTTCCTTCAGCCAGTCTTTGAAAAAATCAAAAGAACTCTTCCACCAGCTGACACATTGGCTGGAGATCCTGGCCAGGTTCTGCTACAATCTGAAGCACCATGCCGGTTAAAGGCACAAAGATGCAGATAGGCTCAGCTAGCAGACTCACCAGAACTGCACGAGATAGTGCGCTATTCAGGTAAACTCCCTGACTTAAAAGTGGCAGATGTAGATATTGAACCAGGACGAGCCAAAGCCACCCTGGCACCTTTTGACCTTGCTCAAGTAACTATGTGAGATGCAAAGAAAGGAGAGCTTGCCTAACTACAGGCAGTTGGGTAGACTCATTTCCACTATATAAGGAAGCGGTTAGCAATGAGACGAAGGTAACTCTGGAGCAGCTGGAGCTGGGCGGCTAAGAGATCAGGATACTGTCCAAGATGCAGAATTTTCTGAGCAATAGGCTTGCCAACATGTTGGAAGACCAGGCGGCCCTCAAAATTAGCCAAGATGGTGCGCTGTCACTAAAAATGCTATAAGGAGTTTACCACATGGCCGACACACATCCTGCCCCACTCTTGAGTGATAAGAACAAGGAGTCGCCTCCAACTCTTGTGGTTCTGGCCCGGCCTGACAGCAACCAATGAATAGGTGGCTAGTAAAGAGTTGGAAAGTGATCCAGGCTGCTAAGCATGATGGAACCAGGACAGCTGTTGAAAAGTAAAGGCTACATGCTGGACAGCCCTGGCAAAAAGCAGCCGTTCACTGAGTCTGACTCATTCTCACCACTCCGAGAGGTGGTGGGTGCTGATACTCTCTGACCTTGTCATGAGATGACAAGATGCCCTATCCATGCCAGATATCATGACCTCAGTGATGGTAAAAGCACTGGATACACTCAGGCGTTTTACTATACCTGGGTTCACCTGAGCAGATCTAAACTGACTAGGTAAACTCATTTTGAGAGCAAATGATGAATGAGCTCAGCCAACAGGGAAAGATAAAAAATAGCACTAACTCACCACACGAAATTTTGTGAAAAGCACATAATCGAGGGCGAGTATTCGATTTCAGCGTTATAATCCCTCTACAAGACAAAGGAAAAATGATTTCCATGACAACAGAGTTGGAGGTCGTAAATAAATAGGAAGAAGACGCCTGTATTGTTAATATTGCTAAGGAATATGTTCGCCACCAATCAACAAAACTCCAATTATTAAAAATAAGACATTCTTTAAAGCAAGCACAAGGAGAAACTTACGACTGACGACTTGAATGAGTTGAAAACGATACACGGGATGTAGAAGAGACATAAAAACCTACAGTGGCATAAAAGTGTTAATTGTTAATTTACCGATGTGAACTGTTACATAAAAACATTACTGTACAATGCATATCATAATTTATCTTCTTTGTGTGGCATTTTGTTCATGCTTTATTCAATACATTTTATGTCTTATTTATTTCATTTTGATTTTATGTTGTATTTTCTTTTTTAAAGAATAGAGGAAGCATAATATTATTATGTTTTATTAGTTGTCTTGAGGTGTTGACTGATGCTCTAAAAAAAGAATCAAGAAGATTGACCCTCTATAGAAGCTGAGGTATAGCCAGCCAAACACAGGTCTACCTAATGAAGAATCAGAAGAAAACCCTTCGAAAATCCCGAAAACTGACGTATAAAATCGACTTAATGTTCATGTGCCGGAGTTGTGCACTCTTACTGCCATTACGTATAATGATTGTTTTGGCTACGAGATGTGAAACGCTTCTCGCGATAGTAAATAATTTACAGACTAGCTCTGGTTTCTCAGGAAAATCAAGCAAACATTGTGTGGTAAAGGCATTCGCCCACAACCCCTCGCCGTGATTTTTCAAAACAGAAGAGCAGATTTTGACTATTGTGCTTCAAATTTTAACTCGATCTCCATGGATATGCTCCGAAGATCCTCTGTTCAACGAACGGCGCGTGTATAGTCTATATGCGACATCCGCGATTGCAGTTCGTTTAGAATAAGAAATGAGAATGTGAATTTTTGTTCATTCATCATTTTTCTATTGTGTATCTACTGCAGCATTTAGTTGATTTTTATGATTATCGTCACTATTAACAGACTGTAAGTTCACTACAGCCATAATCTTAAAAAAGAATAACTTGACCGTGCTGCTCTTGCTGTAAGAAAAGAAAACGATAACTTTTGATTTGATTTTTCTATTGATCTATTATCTTATCTATGATTATTTTTTATGATTAATATAATAATCATGATGCATACTATACAAAATAATAATATAACTGCGTATAGAATAAATGATGTAACTAATATAATTTGTAGAAAGTGATAGCAGAATGTTGCGAAATAATAGATGCATGTAATTATTTTATTCTAAAACTGATCTACACGTCAGAGGGACTGGTTCGGAATTCTTAGAGCAATGATTGTTAGGCCTAATTTGATTGTTTTATACTTCCAGGGATTAAACCAATTAACAAGCCGTGATTGTTATAGGAGAGCGCATTAGTTGGCTTAATTGCCCAATGGCACACAAGTCGATTTCATACGTCATATATTGATGATTACCAAAACACTTATGTTTTTTGGTAGACCTGTGTTTGGCTAGCTATATCTCAGCTTCTGGTTGGTCAACCTCATTGATTCTTTTTTTAGAACATCAGTCAACACCTCAAGATAAATAATAAAGCATAAAAATATTATGCTTTTTTTATTCTTTAACCATGCCATTTATTTGCAGATGGGACTGTTTTTCCTCTGTTAAAACAAATCATCGGATGTATGTAACTCATATATAACTAGCTACTCAAGATAGTTGACGGAGCCATATTACTTTCTGGAAAATGCTAAAACCATGCCCTTTAGGGTATAAATACGTACAAACCTCTGTATGTATGGGCACATTGATTTTTGTGCACAATTCCTTCAAGACAAACTAGTGTACAACCTTTTCTGAATCCTTTTACAAATGTTAGCTAGCTAGCAATTTTCTGCACTGCACCAGCATTTACAGTGCACGAGCAAGCGTCATCCTCAATAAGTAATAAACCGCACTAAGTTAGCTTATTTTTTTAGCACTCTCTGTACCAGCAGCAAAGTTGTGTCTTCCTGGCCATTTCTGCTTTTCACGACCCAAAAATAATAAACTAGATCAACAGCTCAAGTCAAGTTACTCCAAAGGTATGTGCGTACACTACTGTATGGTAAATAAAATTTCATTTTTTGATGGCCATTATATGGTCAAGCGTACGAGAGGCCGCTTTTGAGAATTGCAACGCACGGCTTTTGTGGTAAAGTTAGCTTTAAAAAGGTTTTAACCAGACTCGCGAAAGGCTATAGTAAAAGCTCGGAGGCGAAAAGATTTTAGTAATGAAAAGTTAAAATTGCTTGAAATAGTTAAAAATACATATTGAAACTCAGCTTTGAGTTTGTGTTTAGTAAGCTAAACATATTTGAAGTGAATTAAAAGCTTACGTTGTACGTACGTCTTGATAGTAAGAACTTCTTACCATGCGTACTGCATTTCGTACACACATGATGACTAATGTTGCATTTTACAGTTTTGCAGATTATAATCACTAGGTGCACTTAATACAATGCAGCTACTGTAGGTAACTATAGTTACTAAAGTTCACATACTATTTTGTTACTAATTTTTAAAATGTACAACATTTTTATAAAATTTTGGACCATTTTTTTCGCATTGTGTAATTACGATTGTTTCTATACTCCTACATACGATTTTTTCACGATACGATGCCAACCTTGCAACGGATTAACATCGTATCTCGAGGGTGCACTGTATTCAGTAATTCTACATTTCATTGACACTGAACACTCGGTATTGTTCTTTGACTGCCTTGTGGAGAGTAAAGGGAACCCGCAATTTCCGTTATAACGTGTACAATTATTACAGTTCATGAGCATGTGAAGAGGTCAATGCGAATGCGTGTTGATAAGTGGTATGATACTGTAAGAGCAGATAATCGCTAATATTGTGTAACAATATGACGAGAAAGTAACTGCTAATTGTGTACAAGAACAATGATGCTGTATTGCAGTTATGACAAATTTACATGATTCGTTCCAAAGCTAAAAAAATATTGAGATGTTTAGTAAAAATTTAAGTACCACAATGGTGTGATTCTAAAAAGAGCATAGCAATATCTTCCTACATAAAAGTTTGCTATTTTGCTATTTTATTACACCCAACACTTTAGATGTCGGCTGATAAAAGTAGTAACAAGCAGATTTTTTGACCTAAACCTAAGCACAAGTTTACTTCTAATGACATCAGTTGCTGTTATTTACTTTTTATTATCAGAGCAAAATCTAATTTGTTTCTAGATTGAGGGGGTATATCAATCTGTGTTGGCAGAGAATAATAATGTCGAGCAACATTAACCTCTGTCAGCTGGTCTGCATTATTATCACATTATCATTATGACATTATTATCCTCTGTCGGCAGAGCTATCACGACCAACCGATCGTGCTAAAGCTAAGAGACTTAGCTTCTCCGAAATAGCACAGAATCAAGCAGAAAAGACACAATCGGCTTTGGACTCAACTAAAAAAATGGATGGCCAGTCACTGACCAATAGGGGATCACTGAGTGACCACCAAGTTGGAGAGTGACAGATCCGATCTACCACCAAATCGGTAATTGAGAGACTGACCTACCACTGAGTCAGCAAGTGAGAGACCAACCTGCCGCTGAACCGGCGAGTGTGAGACCGATCTACCATAGAGCTGGCAAGTAAAAGACTGAAGTAACATTGAGTTGGCCCTTCCAGAGAAGGTGCAGAGCCTCAGCTTGAAGCAAATTGAATTTAGAAACCGGTTTCATGTACCTCATAAGCTATGAAAATGTCTCACAATTGAATGGTGCAACTAATGCAGATGCTAGTTTCACTATGTATATAAATCTCAAAGTCTGTAGTTTCAGCTATAGCTTTACCATAGCTATAACTGGACATACGCACATATAAAATCATGTAAAAGCAGCCCAGATATGCCAAGCAAGCCAGAAAACAAGAAAGTCTGGTTACATGCAGCTGATTGTATGTGCACTACAAGCTGTATTCATTATGCACCTGTAAAAATGTAGACACTTCCTTATATACCCAAAGTGGTTTGGTTTATTGGGGAGTTGCGAAGGGTCATAGCGAATCAAATCAACTTACATGTCAATTGAATTCATCTCAGCCAGAATAATAAGTCAATTGATGAATTCTGCTTATGAAAAGCTTCGGGTTGTCGTTTCTAACAGTAAAACAAGAGCTTTATCTATCTATATATATCTACATATATATATATACCTCAAAATTCGTGAGTCGTCTGTGATTCTGTGAATCAGTCTGTTCAGCTATAGCCATTAAAATGTTGAAATAAAAAGCTTTCTTGGTGTTGGATTTGAACTCAGAGTTTGCAACCGCAAGCTTCTAATCCAGAGGTTCTAAACCAGTAGGAAATTTGAGAATTTTAGGTAGGAAATTCTCAAGCTTCAGATTGATAATATTGATTACACGCATTTCAGGGATATAGTTGTACTGTATTTTCATCACATACATGGTGCAGATGCATGCTTTTATTGTGGGTAAAGCTGTAGTAATACGGAAACCAAGCCTAGTGATAGATCAAGCAGCTTATTGGCTAATTAGTCTGCATTGCATCAGCGTTGCATCATTACCATATTGCTGAGGCATCACACAAGTATACACCAAATCAGTAGACTGCTAGCTTTCCAAGGAGCTGTATGTATACTAACACTAGTATTGACAATATTTACTTGCATTCAATGCATACATAGTGCACTTTGGTAACATGATCTAGACATGTATAGCTATGTAATTTTATAGACAAAGCGCATTTAAAAATTATCTGCACATATCATGTGCAGATATGACATCATCGGCAATCCTTTCAAAGTCCTTTAAGCGAAAATATGATGAAAGTTATCTGGACATTGGTTTTTCACACCTTAATAGACAATATCTCCAGCTTCCACAATGTGTTCTATGTATAAACACATATGGGAAAGGTTCTATGAAACCAAATCAGCTTAAGCAGCATTTAAACAGCTAACATCCGGAATATGCCAAGAAAGAAAGAGCTTTCTTCGAAACTAAGGAAAGACACCTTAAACGAGCAAGACCGAACACTATTGGTGCCATTCATCAGCACACTCATACTGCATTGAAACTATCTTATTTTGTTTCACACCGCATAGCAAAAGAAATGAAACCACAAACAGCTGGTGAAACACTCATTAAGCCCAGCATGTTAGAATGTGCTAAGCTGGTGCTTGGTGATGCTGCCTCTCGGAAATTAGCTGATATAGCGCTTTCAAATGACACCGTTAGATCAAGAATCGATGAGCTATCACTGAATATACAGTCCTGATTAATAGAAAAGGTCAAAGCTTCTCCCATATTTGCGATCCAACTCGATGAAACTACTGACATTACCAATATTTCTCAATTAATGGCATGTGTTCGGTATGTCTCTCAAAATACAGTTGAAGAGGACTTCCTTTTTTTAAACCATTGTTAGACACAATAACAGCAGCTGATATCATGCAGGAGATATCTGAATTCTTTGACCAGGAAGAGCTGGATTGGGGCAAGCTTGTTGGAGTTTGTACAGATGGCACTCCTGCAATATTGGGTTGCCGCTCTGAATTTGGTGAATTAGTGAAAAGGAGAATTTATTGATAGAAGGAACACACTGCTTCATCCACAGAGAGGCTCTCGCTGCTAGAACTCTTCCAAGTTCATAAACGATCATCTTTCAACAGCAAATAAAGCCATCAACTACATAAAGAGGTCTGTATTGAATACACGACTCTTTAACAAGCTATGTAAATATGTGAATGCGCCTCACTTCTCTGTGTTAATCCACACAGAAAATAGATCTGTAGCTTTCCAAGGGCAACATGTTGGCCAGATTCTTAAGAGCTGAGATCAGAAACTCTGAAATTTTTGAGCACTCAGAAAAAAAACCCAGTCCTCCTCAATGAGTGCAGATGAACTTGAATCAACTTTTGCCTACTTAATAGACATCCTTGCCTTGCTCAATAAGTTAAAACGAAAGTCGAAAGGAAGAGATAAGATGGTGCTGACAGCAGCAGACAACATCAGCGCATTCAAAGACAAACTTAAGTTGTGGCATAGCCGTGTGGTCAGGAGAAACTTTATTTATTTTTCATGCCTAAATGAAATGCTAGAAAACAAAGAAGAAAGAGTTACTGATTGGCTATCTGAGAGTATTTCTGGCAATTTGGTTGCTTTGAGAGATGAATTCAGTAAATACTTTTCCAAATTGGATGCCAACAAAGAAATTCTTTGGGATTTAGCTAGAGGCCCATACAAGCGGTGTGTTGAGGAAGTTCCTGAGGAGCTCCAAAAAGACTTTCTGGAGTTTTACAATAATTCTACTTTGAAAGATAAAATTTGGGGCTAAATCAGTGGAAGAATTCTGGGTTGCAGCCAGACCCATGTATCCAAACACCAGCTATGAAGCGTTAAGAATGCTTGTACAGTTCTCATTCACCTATTTATGTGAAACTGGCTTCTCGACTTTAGTCAGCGTGAAGACAAAGGCACGGAATAAGCTTGACATAGCTGCTAATTTAAGGCGTGCTCTCTCCCGAATTTCACCAAACATACTACAGCTAGTAAAAATAAACAGCAGCAGAGGGCCCACTAAGCAATCATTACTGCTAACTTTGTGCTGTTCTGCTTTTATTATAATTAGATTACTCTATTGTTCTGTTTTATCTTGAACTTTATTTTTTTGCATAAATAAAAAATATATGATGACAAACTATCCATAAAATATGATTTCTATCACAGTTCAATTAATAATTGATTCATTTTGACTGTATGGCAAAATTATATCTAAAAAACCTCCTGCAAGAGGAGATTTTTGCCGCTCTGAGAGCGGCAAAAATACCACTATTTTTGGCTGCTAGGAGGGGGAAATCTCGAAGTTTGGTTTGTCAAAGTGGGAAATACACTGAAAAGGTTAAGAACCACTGTTCTAACCAAACGTTTAACCACTGAGCTACACAGGCCTTAGAAATTGTATCGCTCTAATCATGTATCGTATAATAATCACTCTCGATTGTGTAAGTTTAATAACGTACTCATTGATACATTGCGACCAAGGGTTACGATGCCCCTGTTATAAAATATTTTTCGCCTGAATCTATGAAACATGATGAATTTGATGATACTAGGGTGAACTTGTTTTCCACCATATGATAACAACAATGATTCCTCTCAAAATTAAACTTTTGTGATTGTTATACGTTATCTTTTTGCAAATTTGTGATGGTAGAAACATATTCGCAAACAAATAAGTGATAAAATTTTAGTTAAAAGTTTACTAAGATACATACCAACACTCCCTTCATGTATGTTTTTAGTAAGATAAATTCATTTAAGTTAGAGTCAGCATTTATGTTACGCGCCTGTCTCGAAGGTAAAAATCTGCTCATAGTACATGGTAATGCTACATTTTCTTTTAGATCATAACCACAAAATGCACTAATGTTATTGTAGATAACTATAGTTACCATGGTTAACATATTGCTCTGTTAATACTTTTAATAGTGTTTATTTTGATGACTTTTACCAGGCATTGATTGCATTAGATAATTGTATGGCTTTATATACCACCCTATACGTCTACACCAGGGGTGGGCAACTGGGGGCCCCAGTTGGGGCAACTGGGGGCTCTTTGCCCATTTTTCAGTGGCCTTTTTATTGCTTAAGATAAGTAAAAAAAAATTATATGCATTCTGATTAGCACAGCATAGGTTTAGTGACAAACTACTTTATTATAATAAAATTTAATGTGCACAAACATGTCAATTTGTAAATGTAGTAGCACCAATATAGACAAGGATGATTAACTAGCCTTCTCTCCAAATGGGGAAACTTTCTTTTGGAAATTTGAAATTCCTTATATGAGTTACTGTGCTATCAACCATACATTGGTTCTGGGGATTTCTCTAGATGGCCTAGAAATTTCCCCACATTATACAATGCCTAGCTTTCATTTTTGGAATATAACCAGAGACATTTGACAACATGGCTTCGACATCAGTGGACAGGAAAAACTGATCATTTAATACAGATTGGACTGAGAAGTTCTTCTTCCATGAAGTAGCTTATAAACCAGTGTGCCTAATCTGTTCTAAAACAATATCTATATAAACAAGCTATCAATCCTCTTCAGACATTACAATACAAACCACTCAGACTATGACAGAAGATATCCAACTGAAACTTTCAGAAGAAAGGAGCATCTACAGAAGTGGTTACAGCAAGTGTGTGGTCAGATGAATATGATGAGATCTGCAACTTCTATTCAGAAAAGATGCACTGCTGCTAGTTACCAAGTAGCTCACATTCTTGGTAGAGCTATGGCTCCGTATATTTAAAGTGAGACTATCAAAGAATGTATGCTGAACAATGTTACATGTATAACACTATTTCCTGACAAAAAAAATATATCCATGAGGCTATACAAGGACTGCAGCGCTCACGCAAAACTACCACCAACCGAATTGAAACTAGTGCAGAGCACCTAATAGAGAAATTTGTGAATGACTTAGAAGAATGTACTGCTTCTTCCATAGTTTTGGATGAAAGTACGGGTATTAATGATGTTGCACAGCTTTGTATATTTGTTTGATACTTTGCCAACAATGCGTTCCAAGAACAATTGTTGTCACTGATTCCACTAACCAAGCGTACCACAGGTGAAGATATTTACAAAACTTTCAATACATTGATGGATACTCATAATATACTTCTAGATAAAATAATAGGAGTAGCAACTGATGGTGCATCTGCGATGGTGGGGAGACAATCAGGTTTTGTAAAACATTTCATGGATGTTACTCCTACTGTAGTTCCATTCCACTGCATAATTCACAAGACTATGTTGTGCTCAAAGTTAAATGCTGACTACAAGAATCTTTTGCTGAATATCATAAAAATGATAAATTATCTTAAAAACAAGTCAGCGTTGCGCCATCGACAGCTGAGAGCCTTCTTGCAGAACCTTCAAGCAGAATATGATAAGCTTCTTACTCACAATAATGTCCAGAAAGTTGCACGCATGCATACACAATGTAAAAGTCATGTTTAACTTGTTTACAAAGCTTGGTAGCACATGAAACTGGTTTTCTGTTTTTATGTTACCTGGCGAAACAATCATTCATATTATATCTATATCAGTTTCAATTTCTACTGATTATTTAAATTTGCCAACTTGCAGGTGGCTGAGCAAAGGCAAAGCTTTGAGTCAAGTGTGGATATTCAGAAATGAGGTGGACAGCTTCCTAAAGCCTGGTTCCCATATACGTCACAAAGCACCGGCGACAGCACCGCAGGCTATTAGCGATGAAATGGGAACGTATGCGCCGGGTACTGCCGAGGACCGCCGGTAGTTGCCGGCGGCATCGCAATAGTTTAAGGCTGTTCAAATTTCGCAAACGCAAAACCTTCCCTAAATGCACTGTAGGGGAAGGTGGGGAGGTTGAGCCACATTTTTTATTTTTCAAGTGATTTTTTAAACTATCGAAACTGTTCTCACAAAGATTTGAGATTAATGTACTCCACAATGTTTAGCAGCAGTGCATCAAAGAAAAAACCTGTAAAGGCTTTTGGTTTTTACAATGATTTTAGTAAAGGTCTTTCCCTGGCTCTACCTGCCCCACACTTGGGGCAGGTAGAGCCATTCAATAATTTGTTATGGGGCAGGTTGAGCCACTCACATGAATGTAACCAAACAGTGGCAAACTTTAAATGATCCTGGAGAAGAACCTTATGCTGTCAATACAACAAGGTTGCTTATTACGAACATATTATTTTAGTAAATATTTTTAAAATATTGGTAAAAAACTATTGTTACATGATTAAAATATAATTTGTGTGTTACAACTAGACTAAAATATTGCTATGTAATCACTTTCAAAACAATTGTTTGTTCGAAACTTTGCAATCAGTCATTTGTTGAACATTGAAGCCACTAATATCTACTGAAAACATAACCTTGCACACTAGTGGACTGGTTCCACCAACTCTAATAGGATTACCCAAGTCCATAACAATATTATTTATTCCAACGTTCTCATCCATGTCCTGTTCTCAGGGTAGATAAAAAAGGCCACGGTACTACTAGCTTTACGCATGAAGTTTATTTTGTACAGGTTGTTTTCTACACCAATAATAGCTCAACATAGTAGGTTTGAGTTGTCTTCTGGGTGGCATATTTCACTAGTGCATGACTGTTTATAGTTAGTGTTTCCTTCGTCGGTTGAGTAGCTATATCATGAACGATCTCGTCATCCATGCTGTCACTGTCTGTATCCAACATCTTTTTTGATAGTTCTTCTTCTGATGTGGATTCATGTCTTTGTTCTGTGATCTGGCCTTCGATAAAATTTAGTCTCTTCCTAATTTTCTGTTTATCCGAACACCTCTTCTAGTCTGTTTTTTTTTGGGTGTCAGTCAGTATTGCAGACCCCGCCTTTTTTCTTTTAGATCTAGATCGGTTTCTGAGTCCTGCTGTAGGCACAGGCATAATTTGTTGGTGTATGACTTTTCTCTTACCGGCTAAAGCCTGAATAGGTGTGTACTCTTGAGCAGAAGTAGTTTGTAGCATATTATTATTAGTAACAGTAGCAGAGGTTGCCGGATATTCTTCCTCAATTGCAGTAGCAAGAGTTGCAGGCTGTATATCTTCATCAATAATAGAGTTTGGAAATGGTCGGTCTGTCACGTTGGCTGCCATGAACTCGTGATCACCAAATATTTGAGTATTTAAAGAAGAGATGCCTACATGAAAACCCTAATAAAATATTAGCTGGAGTCATACTTAAGTTGAATGCAGTAGCAGCCAATCGACCTATGTCATAGATTGATACAAGATAGCAGGATTACAGCACGTAAAGTTGTCACAAGCCTTATTGAAATAGGATTTCAGAAGATCAAAAACTGCTCGATCAAGAGGCTGAAGTGTGTGAGAGATATGTGGACGTAGAGTGAAAAGCTTGATATTTGATCGGTTGCATAGCTCAACTACTTCTAATGACACATGATAATTATGGTCCAAAATCAGCAGAACTGGCTCATCTGGTGAACAATGGGAGTATTAGATGATAAAAAGGCATTTAATCAAATACAAATATCTCTGATGTCATTTAGCTTGACTTAGGAGCTACTCGTTTTGCACCTGGCGGAGTGCCATTCACGAAGACCTTTCTTATGAAGACACTTGGAAATATGAAAAAAGGTGGTATGTAATTTCCACCTGCACTTATTGCTCAGCACAAACTAGAAGGTTTGCCACGCTCATGGGATACAACAGCTTCAACCTGTTTTTTATCCTTGGAGCTAATCACTTCGCCAAGCACCTGAACAGTTAGTTGTAATGCCCATTTCATCTAGATTATATATCTCCCAATTGGTTTGGGGGCAGGTTGAGCCTGGCTCAACCTGCCCCCAAACCAATTGGCTTAACCTGCCCCTTATGCTTATATTGAATTCAAATGCCAAAATAAATAAATTTTCTTGGAATTTGATGGTAATTTAAGAATAAATTAACATAAACATGCCGCTTCTAAATATATGTTAATGAAAAGATTGTAAACCAAAAGGGGAAGAAAATACAGTTGGTTGATTATGGTAGACAATATTTACTTTTTAGGGTGTTTTCCACTATTTTAGAAATATTTCACTTACCATGCATTTAATGCAATTTCCAATGGTTTTAAAATGGCTGACATTGAGCGTTGACCTTCTGGAAAAGAACACAACTCTTAATGTGTAATGGTTTTCAAAAAGATCACTATGGCTTAACCTGCCCTCTGGCTCAACCTACCCCACTCTCCCCTACAGGTAAAGGTCACCATTATAGGAATGGTATGGCGGAGCTAACATTTTATTTGATTACGCAATTATGTTTACGATATTATTAACGATGTGACTTTTATGTGAACAGATCCCAACGAGCCTAGCGTCGCAAGCGTTTTCCTGCGCATGTTACTGCCGGAGTCGCGCAATCGATATGGGAACCAGGCTTTAGTGAGATTGATACAGAAGCTAACAACACATTCTTGGAACATTGTGCGATCTGAACAGAAGATGGTAGACATGGCGCTTCTAGGTGACTTCCTCAGCTACATGAATAATCTGAATGTCAAGCTGCAAGGTGATGAAAATATGTTATTCATCTTTGGCAAACGATACCTGCTTACCAAAGAAAGTTGGAAGTATTTCACAATGATATTGTTAGTGATTTGGATCATTTTTCAATGCTAAAAGGCTTTATGCACACATTGGAAGATTCTGACATTGTCGATCTTGTCAAACCACAAACGTTCATAGCTTATGTTATCGATGAAATGAATTGGTGTTTCAAAGCTTTCAACGATTTGAATTTCTTGACTAATTTACTTGCATGCCCTGATGATAAGGAAAACCACAAATGGAAACAGCAATTGCGTACATCTATGATGGACGTTAGTCCAGCATCGATGGAGCTGGAGCTAGGTGAATTTTGGTCAGACAACTGTATTCGAGAGCAAAACAGAACCCAAGCACCATCGCCCTTCTGAACACAGCTAATCAACCATGACAAATTTCCTCTGCTGTCAAAAGTTGCCATAAAACTGCTTAGTCTATTTGGCAGCACATACTCGTGTGAATGTCTGTTCAGTAAACTGGTGTTCATAAAAAATAATACAGAAGTACTCAAACCGACCAGCATACTAAGCAGCTTATAATTGCAGCAGTAAGCAAGATAGAGGTGGATTATATGGAGCTAGTAAACAGCCGAGAGCGGCCTCAATTATCTAATTGATCTGATATGAAATACTGAGAACTCCACTACCTATACTACATCACTATGACAGCGCAGCAACTTCTCATGGACAGAGATATGTGTACAATTGAAATGTGTGTTCAATATACAGTTATAAAAAATATAATGTTATAAGAATCACAAATTAACCTTGTTGTGCTTATTGCCTTATTAATCCCATGAACAAACGAGCGGAAGCGAAGTATGAGAGCTTTTATGATAAATGCATGTGCACACAACTTACGAGAATTAATCATCAACAATGAGACGAACCTTTGTCTAGAAATTTCATCAACAAACTTCCCCATCGTTTTGTAGAATTGTTAGAGTATAATAACGATACAAAACACATTTAAGCCTATTTAAATATGTTACCAAGTCTTTGAAAAGTGTTGACATATTATTAAAACTTACCCATCTGATCGGATTATACACAAATAGGCAGATTTATTTGGACGAAAATCGCCACAAAACGCTTGAAAAGCTTGGTTTAATAAAAGTTAAGACCGGAAATTGAAACGCCTAGCGACAGAGAATAGAACGATAAAGTCGTGCGCATTTCACGAAAAAATAACGTGCATATTTCACCAGTTTATAGCATTGTCGAAGGTTTCTGTAATTAACAGAGTACTGAAATTGTTTCATTTTTGCTGATTTCAAAGTAACTGACAATTTAGACTCTTGAGTACTTCGGTATTCTAACTGATGTACAACGCAATGTAAATAAAGGAAATGACGATGATATTTTTTTCTAACGATTCTTATGAGATTTTAAGATTATGAGATTATACTTATGAGATTATAAAAAACTATGATGTTTTTAAATGTAAACAAAATTGTGTATTGGTTTTATATTATTACTATATTAATAATATTGGTTATTCTAATAATATCATGGTATTTTACTTCTAATATTGGCCAATATTGTATTTCTCCTATTGGAAGGGGAGAGATATAAACATATAATCTTTTCCTTTCATTATTGCTATTTGTTGTATATAATAACACCCACACCCAATACGTTACAGCTACCATTGCAGTTATCCTATTGCACTGCAGCGCCATTTGACTGCTAATATTGCATTTCTCAACCATCAGTACCCTTTCTTTTTTCCAATATCTCTTTGGTCGTGGGCTGTATGACAGTGGAATTTCTAGTGCTATATATACATGTAATATAGCTATATAGTGGCATGGTTTGACAGCTTCCAAAGGGTTTGATCACGTGGCCCTTCGTTTTGGATGATTTCTAAATTTCGCCCTCATGCAAAAGAAGTTGCCCACACCCCTGGTATACACGATGTTTTCACCTTATGATGGCACCACTAAAACGAACTAAAATTATATAATCGTATCCCAAATAAGTTTTTATTTTATCGTAGCAAAAACAAACTATATTTAGCCAATCCTTATTAATTATTTTACATTTAAACACCTTTACAGTTTTATTTTTGCTCCTAATTTATTTCAACAAAACACTTATTTCATGATATGAAATTTGAACGTTTCGGTTGATTGAAAAAGTTTCAAAAAATTAACAGTTGTTTTCTTTTTTCTTCTCATTCATTCGAACTGCATAAAAAACACTTTTCTCATGATATGAAGTTTGAATGTTACAATGGTAAATGTTGCATATTTTAAACTAAAATAAATTTTCTGTCCAAAGACTTTTTATTACCCGGGCAATGTTGGGCATTCAACTAGTATATATATATATAAATCTCAAAGTTAGTTGTTCATTTGACCGTATAAAAAATGTATCGCAGAAGATTTGATCTTGGAACCTCCCATTCACAAGGCGACAAGCTATCCCATTAACTCTTTCACTACTGCATTAAATTCGGACCGAAGGATTATTCTGCCCAGTATAATTCAAATGGATTTTTTGAAAAACCGATGTACCGTTAGTATTTAAGCAATATCTCGAGAATCAAAATAAATATCGTTTAACTGTAAAATGCAACTTATTCAGAACAAAATTCTCTACAACATAATTATGAAATTATTTAGTGAATTCCACTTTCACAAAATTTCTGACACTTTATTTGCGTTGAACGAACACGGTGTATTTCTTATTGCCATGACGATAACAATCTTGTTTTACTGTTTTGAAAAAATAATTAGAAATGGAACTGTTGCACCAAAATATTTTTAACACGATTGTTAGCAATGATAGTTATAGTTAGTTAGATGATTGGCAACACGGTTGTTTCTTTGGGGACAAAATTTGATTGGTCTAGCTAATGTGTGGGCTTTGTAATGAAAAGAAAAGTGAAACCCTATTGATAAGTATTGATTAATTGCACTTTTAACGTAGCGAAAGAGTTAAGCTACACATGATGCAATGGATTCATTGGGCGATATGAGTCATTATCTGGGTTCAAATATGCATAGCAACTTTGCATAACCGCAACATCGCTAAAGCTTGCTCTGACGGCTTTTATTAGTAAGTTTAGTGATACGGATACTAGCTAACTCAAATTAGCCATTGGCAACTACATTACCTGTCATGGTTTATAAGCTGTGTTTTAATACCCGTGTAACGCCGGGTATCTGGCGAGTTACTGTATATACTCAAGTACGTATAAGTCAAGCTTTACGGTAAAAATTCTACTATTGATCTATACAGGAGTAATGTTTATGAAAATGTTCTGTTAAGACAAACAAAATGGGAGTATGAAAAAGAAACTCGCTTATTATAAATCCAAAATAAACCTTTGCGGTATAACAGACACTCATAGTAATGGTGCTTCAGGATATAAATGTTCAAATTTGTTATACCCAGGTTTCGGTCATTTTAAATTATCGCCTAAAATTATCATCTTGCTTTGGATAACTCCTAACACATTATGCATTCACCAGATTACTTTGCCTCGCGAGGGCCGTGTTCCAGCATTGGTACCTAGCGTCTCACATCGCAATTGACGTTCAAATTGGCTTGAGGGTGGCGCAACATCTCCATAGCCAATGGAATGATGCCAACAGATCCGGGTCATTTAAGATAGCCAAATTCTCTTTTGATGGGTAATTACTAGTACCGTCACGCCCTTAATTGTGAGCAGTGAGTAATCCTGTCACTCTTGCTGAAGCTCGCTAAGATCACAGTTCTACGGTTATCTATCTTCAATGCCTGATAAATTAACGTCAGATCCTACTGTAGACTGCATCAACAAACAAAAATCCACGCTTTTCGTGGCGAGTTCCGTACATCCAAGGAGTGGCCAACTAGCCGAGCGATCTTTCGATAAAACAAGTGTTACAAATTCCTGCATACTTTCATTTTCTTTAAGTTTAATAATAACTGTAATCATGACATCAGTCCTTTGAATATTTCTTCAATTAAAAATATGATAATTACTGTCTTAGAGTTAAAAATAAACTAATAAACGCACAAACACTGGCTGTGAGTTCTAATTTTAGTAACTGTTATTACTAATATTAGGACCAATATTAATAATAATATTAGTAATTATTACTAATATTATTCATGTTATTAATAATAATAACATTATTATTATCAATAATAGTATTAATAAATGGTTAACTCGAGTAATTGAGAATCCACACATTCCACCATAACATGTTACTTCACAGAACTATTGGTATGAAATATCAGTTAAAATATAATATAACATACATATATATATACTAGCTGCATTACCCGTGTTCAGGAACAGATTTACGTGAAGCAATAGTTTTATTGGGAGTTGTCTTTCATACTGTAAAACAACTCCAAATATGCAATCTACTGAAATTTTTGTGCTGATCAGACTGCGTACACATATGCATTCGTGCATGTCAATAATGTTGGAGAGACCAATGGAAATATGCAGTGTGTTCTACAGGTAGTCTACAATGCATCAGTCTCGAACCACTCAAATCGGAGTTGTCCTAATTTTGTACAGAACTGATAATGAAATTGACATTGCCAGTCAAACTGAAGTTCTTCAAACTGACAGTATTGAAAAGTTTTAAATATTTTAAGAAATTGTAGAAAATATTATGCTTTTGAGCTGCTAAGCTATTGCCAGCATTTATTGAATTGAGACTTCTACATGCTTAAAACACTAATCATGACTCACCAGTTATTCGTCTATAGCCTGTGTTTTGACATGGCATATATAAACTGTGCAGCAGTAACGGGGTTGTGTTGATAAAATTTATTGTCAATAAAATTTACTATATAAACTACATATATAGCCTTTCGCCTTTCCATCATAAGGCATTACATCTGGAGCATTTTTGGACAATCGTCCCATAGAAAAATTCAGCCCTATACTGTGTAGCAGAACTGTAGTCAAGTGTGATGTTTTCTGCCTATACATGGCGCCTGGTAACAGCTGCGGTAGTTAGTGCATCTTGCTGTTGTCACCGTTTCATCTGCTCTAAAAATTCAGCTCGCCGAGCAGCTGTTGTAGCTGCTGCCTCATGTTCGTGCTGCATCATGTTTGTCGCCGCTGCACCTGCTCAGAGGTTTCTGCACGTCTGGCCGATGTAGCGGTTGCTCTGAGCCGTTTGAGTCGCTGCTGAGTTGGCTCAGCAGTCGGCACTTCTAGCAGCTGCAGCATCTATTCTGGCCTGCTCTTGATGTACATGTGTTTGTTCAGCGGTTTCTGCTCTTCTAGCAGCTGCTATTCTGTTTCGTTGTAGGCGTAGCTGTGTTTGCTCTGCAGTTTCTGCACTTCTAGCAGATGCAGTAGCTATTCTGTTTCGTTGTAGGCGTAGCTGTGTTTGCTCTGCAGTTTCTGCTTGTCTAGCTGCTGCTTTGCAAATTCGGTCTCTTTCTCGACGGAAACCAATCTGTTCTTGCGTTTGGCCAGTAGGCTTTTCGGGAGGGATTGTACTGCTTCAAGCGTTTCTAAAAGTGAATGAGTTGGTGTACTTTTTTTGTAATATACGCTGCTCGCTTTCTTCTCACCGTCGCCTATTGCAACGCTCAGAGTGCCAATGCAAGTTCTGTAGTAGCTGTAGTTCTGTGGTACTTGTAGCTAGAAAAAGGTAAAAGTAAGTCAGCTGGGGAAGGTAATGAACATGCTTACTCTCATGAACAGTGGCAAATCCAACGTTTTTAAGTAGTGGATGTGTGGCAATTCATAAACAATAAAACATTGACTAAGACGTACAAACCTTTTCGTTGTAGAAATTTAGAAGGTAAGACGCAGTAGCAGTACCCATGCAAGTTCTGTAGTAGCTGTAGTTCTGTAGTACTCGTAGCTGGAAAATAAGTAAAAGTAACTTAGTTGCGGAAGGAAATGTACATGTTTACTATCACAAACAGTGGCAAATCCAATGTTTTTAACCCTTTCACTGAAGTAGACTCATTTATGCGTTTTCTATGGTTGACCACCATAGACGCATATTTACGACTTTTCCAGCAATTGCTAGTAACTGAATTTTATTATCCGTTGATAACATAATCAACGATCTTTAGGGCTTTTATAGTAGTGACAGTGTTATCCGAAGATTTCTCTATAAAATTAGCCTAAAATTTAATTTTAATATTTTGGTTGAGAATTTCCAACTTTTAAAACAAACAGTTTAATTACAGTTTAAAACAAATAATTACTTACGTTAATGACATTATAGCCATTTCAGATTTTTGTGATTACAGACGGTTCTCTACTTACGAACATTCGAGTTACGAACAACGGTACATGCGAACGCATGTACGTTGTTCGTAACGCGATTAACTTTCGAATTATTTGTTTGAACTTTGTTTGAACTTTACATACGTATTGTAAATAGATTTGCTGGCCTTTACTTGGCGAGATCTCTACCAATAAATAAAGATAAGAGAGTGCCTGTAGTTTCATTCAGTTTTTAATTAGCGAAGAAAATTTCACCAGCCGAGGAGCATACGGCTATTAGCTCTGCTCAACTAAATGCGCGCACTCATTTATATACAATAATATCAACCGTTCCGGCTAACGGCAAACGGTAAGAACACTGGCTAACAAGGTGAATGAATAGGACCGCTAGCGCGTTGGTATGACAACAATCTAAGTGACGATAAGTGATGGTGTTATGACGGTATATCAGATACAACAATAGCATAACGAGTGAAACAACGATATAATAAACGGAAAACACATACAAAAAATAAGACAACAACGATAAGTGATAGCATAACGATTAAAACAACAATATAGTAAAAAGGACAATAAATAAGAAATGCAGTGTCATGGCCCGGCGTCCACCAAAGTATTATTTCCATTTTATTAAATTTTTTTTCAGTACAAACCAATACAGGTTAATTATACAAGCCTTAAACATACTTATATAAACCTTCAATATACTTCAATATAGGCCTTAAACATAAATTATAATACAAAATATAGCACTGAAGCAACTTACGAACAAATTCACCTCACGAACAATCGTTCGGAACGTAACGCGTTCGTAGGTTGGGAACCGTCTGTATGCAGAAATAGCAAATAGCAATAGCAGCACTGATTCTGATGGTGGTGGAAGTAATGGTTTTGTAAGAATAAACAACATTGTAGGGGATCGCTTCGTAGCCTCACATCGCTTTATCAATGCACTGAGTATAGATACAATTAATTTTTTGAATAGCAGTGTTTTGTTAACATGTTGGCAAAATCTACGATATCGTTATAACTCCTTTTACTGCTTATATAAAACTAAGGCAATGCTATAACAACACTATATCTAACCTAGTGTAGCTGTCTCAATCAATCACATTACTGATAAATGCAATCAATGTAATAGTTCAAAGTACCTTGAGTTCAGGTTTCTTATAATTTAAATAGCGTTCTTGAGTTGATGTCGATCCCAATGCGTCCACCACGTTGGAAATCCGGCCTTCAAAAAATACCTTTTTGTCCTCCGAATCTTCCACCTCAGGTTAGTTAAAAACGCTCTGCCAGCGTGTAACAATCTTATTAGATTTTCCCTTAAACCTGGAAGTTCTAGCCTGAGACGCAAAGGTAAAAAAGATGTTGAGTTAGACTGACGATGTCGTTTGGTAGAATAACAATATTCTAGACTACCTCCGCTTTCTAACTTTAGCCAATGATATACAGCCCCCCAAGGATAGCCGACGGCTGTTATATGGGCGGGGTTTAATGATGGAGCTCTGTTAGGATTATGCTAGCCTGGGTTTCAGAGCTAACACAACTCTCGCGGGGCGATCGCATTGCCTTGTTAGGTTTTGAAAAACACGACTCGCTGTTATCGTTTCATTAGCTCATTCAGTCAGTAGACCCGCGCTTCACAATAGCAAGCCTTGAATTTCTGCAATATAGGGGTGATACCTAACCAAAATAATACATCCATACAAAATAAGACATTTCAAATTACGTACTTTTAGTAATTTGTAAAGGTTGTAGTATATGCTTAAAGTTGAATATAATTTACCCGAACAACGGCTTTTTTTCCTAGTTTTTGATTAATATTTTGCCACCCCTAATATAAAATGACAAAGTCTTTCATCGTTTTCACATTGTTTTACCTGGCCAATAAGATGGGACAGCAGGCAAAGCTGTGCAGTGTAGTTTTCATACTCAAAATCTAAATACAAAACCGAATTTGAGCTATTTTACGATAGCGACTATTAATATCACGAATGCTTGCGAATGGCAACTGACTGATCATAATGGTGACAATATTGGGATACTATATTTATTTGACAACAAAGTGAATTCACCAGATAAGTAAAATAACCACTATAGTTCATAATATTTGTAAATTTACAGGGCTTTATTCACCATATTTGTTTGTTCGGGTGCCGTATTCGGGTTCATCCCAATAGAGCCCCATCATTAAACCCCGCCCATATAAGAGCCGTCGGCTATCCTTAGGGGCTGTATATCATTGCTTTAGCTTAGTTCTTGTTGACGTGGTTGCAGCCCATAAATCAATGTTATTGAAGGTTTCTCTTCGTATGAATGTTGTGAGTCAACATCCGCAACATTCTATTGTTCAGAATATATAGACTCCGTCTTATGTTCAACTAGCTGCATTACCCGTCTACAGGAATAGATTCACGCGCAGCATAAGGTTTATTGAGAGTTGTCTTTCATACTGTAAAACAACTCCAAATATGCAGTTACATCTCCCTCTCTCCATCTCTCCCTCTTTCCCCTCTCTCCCTCTCTCTCTCTCCCCTCTCCCTCTCTCCCCTCTCTCTCTCTCTCCCTCTCTCTCCCCCCCCCTCTCCTCCTCGCTCTCCCTCTTTCTCCCCCTCAATCTCTCTCTCTTCCCTCTCTCTCTCCCTCCCTCTTCCCCCTCTCTCTCTCTCTCTCTTTCTCTCTCTCTCTTTCTCTCTCTCTCCCCTCCCCCTCTCCTCCTCGCTCTCCCCTTCTCTCCCTCTCTCTCTCTCCCCCCTCTCCCTCTCCCCCCTCTCCCTCTCTCCCCCCTCTCCTCCTCGCTCTCCCTTTCTCTCCCTCTCTCTCTCCCCCCCCCTCCTCTCTCTCCCCTTCTCTCACTCTCTCTCTCTCTCTCTCTCTCTCTCTCTCTCTCTCTCCTCTCTCCCCTCCCTCTCCTCCCTCGCTCTCCCTCTCCCCCTCTCTCCCCCCCTCTCCCTCTCTCTCCCCTTCTCTCCCTCTCTCTCTCTCCCTCTCTCTCTCTCCCTTAGTTCAACGCAACACATGCGGATAGACAACATTTTTGGTTTTTCTGTCGGGCGTATGAAGAAACAGTTTTCGGCGTGTGCCTACTTTTGAGCAGGCGACGTATAGCTGGTCATGGCTGATGCAGGGTGACAGTAAGTCGATAGCAGCTGCTCTCTTTCTTTTCACAATAGCGTATCGCAATCTCGGAGTACTCGTGAAAGTTCTGTAATAGTAAGTTCCAGTAGGCCTATTCGTAGCTGGAAAAAATTTAGTAACTCGGCTGCTGAAGGAAATGAACATGACCCTTTATCACGAACAGCGGCAAATCCAACGTTATTAAGTAGTGGAGATGTGGCAATTCATAGACAATACAACATCGTATAAGAAACACTTACCTTTTTGATGTGGAAATTTAGTAGGTGAGAAATGCGTTTTTCCAGTGGCTCCAAGAAACAAACGTTTACGTGACCTTCTCGGTACACGTTGGCAGTAAATATTAATTGCATGTAAATAACTACTCGTTAATTTATTTTATTTAATGAATAGTACATTTGTATAGCTGTATAGACACCTTTGTCTAGCCCGCAGAACTCAGGAAAGGTGCTTTGTAACACAGCAGAAAATTTGCCGTTTAAAAAGCGTGCTAACCGGGGATTTCGGTTAATGCGCCCGAGCGGTGAAAAAAAACAACAGAATCGCCACTCCTTTATATAAGCCGCTTGGCTCAAATCGTCAGAGAAAAGTAGCGGCTAATAGTCCATATTACGAAATTACGATATTACGATTTCAACTATCTGCTATATAGAGAACAGCGTTTTCCTAGTGGTTGCAAGAAACAACCTTCACATGACCTTCCCGGTACACGTTGGCAGTAAATATTAATTAGATGTAATTTACTACTCATTAATTTATTTAAAGAGCAGTAAATTTTATTTAATTCACTACTAATATTTATATTAATTTAATTTTACTACTTACTAATATTAATTAAGTTTGCTTCGTACGACTGTATCGAAAAAGAAAAAAAACGCTCTATAATCTATTTATACTACTCATATTTGGGAGTTATCGGTAACTCAATATATCGAGAAGACAACTCATACTATTAGCATATCAGTATTTATCGTCCATCCCTACGATGAATAGTAGGTTACGTATTATAATAGAGGCGTGTACTAACCGAAGATTCCCGTTAATGCGCCCTAGCGGTGAAAAGAACCACAGAATAGACACGCCCTTATATAAAAGTAGCGGCTAATAGTCCGAAAGGTACGGTACTCTATAAAGCGGACAGACATATACACAGATAGATAGACAACGATTGCCGTTTATATAGTAGATTTCAGCTATCTACTATATAGAGAACAGCGTTTTTCCAGTGGTTGCAAAAACAAATGTTCACGTGACCTTCCTGGTACACATTAGCAGTAAATATTAACTATATGTAATTTACTACTCATTAATTTATTTAATGAGTAATAAATTTTATTTAATTCACTACTAATATTTACTACTAATTTAGTTTTACTACTTACTCATATTAATTAAGTTTGCTTCGTACGACCGAATCGAAAAAGAAAAAACCGCTCTATAATCTATTTATACTACTCATATTTGGGAGTTATCGGTAACTCAATATATCTAGAAGACAACTCCGAAAGATACGATATTATTAGCGTAGTATTTATCGTCTACCCCTACGATGAATAGCAGTTTACGTATTATAATAGAGGCGTGTACTAACCGGATATTTCCGTTAATGCGCCCTAGCGATGAATGAAAAAACCACAGAATAGCCGCGCCCTTATATAAGCCGCATGGCTCACAAACCATCAGATAAAAGTAGCGGCTAATAGTCCGAAAAGTACGATACTCTATAAAGCGGACAGACAGACAGACAGATAGACAGACAACGATTGCCGTTTATATAGTAGATTATCTAAAACAATCTTATGACAGTACTTTCAATCATAAAAAGTAAGCACTATATTGTGTTATACCGTTATGTCTGATATCAGCCATGTGCAGATAGACAGCACCATGTTCAGCACCGTTGCAAATTTCGTAACAAATTGCCACAGATATAGCAGATCTACAAATTCCAGAGATGGGAAAATCACCATTACAAGCCAACTCCAAGATTTCAATCCACAAATAAAACATTGGAAACTTTACATAAAAAAATGATAGATAACAACCAAAACCTTGAAGGTCAGAGCCAGATTAAAACCAAGGATTAACTCCTAAATAGTGCATTTTAAGATAAACGTCTAACCAGATTCTTTAACAGGTACAGTGGCCAGACAATAGCAACTTGCGTCATGCAGTATATCAAAATCCGCATCTGGTACCAATCTACACCAAACCAAAGGTTATAATTAGAGATTACGTATGATATAATCTCTGCTGATGGAAAACAAAGAGAAGCAGGGAAAAACATCCAAAAACTACAAGATTCACAATTGAGGACCTGAAACATATAGTTTCACTCCTGGACATTAAGGCTAAATTTTATTAAAAATAAAAAGACGAATATTCAATCATACTCTTCACTCTTTTAGCACAGCTTCCCCATAGCAGTCAGACACATCAGTAGAACAAGCCAAAGCCGAATAATTGATTATCGAGAGACCAAGAGAGTAGCTTCATCTCAAGTTTCAGACAATTACTTTTCAACTCTTATAATTTAATCTTAAGATATAACTAATACATCTGTATCTTATTCTTAAAATAAACATAGAGTCATGAGGAACTATGAAACTGTAGTCTTAAATTGCAGTATTTGGAAAGGTCAACTGCAAAATCTTATGAACATTAATAAACAAGTTAAATCGACTAAAACAGCCATTAATCAAGCTCAGACCTTACTAAGGAGCTATTAGCAATAACTACTTACAGCAGCACATCTGTGGTCGATAAATAAACTGAGCCATTCCCAAAACGTTGTAGAGAACTGGTACGATAATCCAGTTCTATCAATCACCAATACAACAATACTGCTAAAAGAAGAATGAAATATTGCACCTCACACTGCAGGAAAGATTTCCTAAATAGTTGTTTGTTTTTAGTAGCAAGCATGTATTTGAGAATCTTCAACGATCAACTTGCACTTTAATATGGAAATCGTTAAGAGCAACACTCCGTGGCAGGTACCACGTGATTGGTACCTGCTCCGTTATTGGTCGCTATGGCATTGGCTGATACTTACATCTGATTGGCTTCCATTAAGCTTTAAATGATTAACGCAGGTGTATGGGCACGTGTGATCCTTTACATGCTAGTCAATGACATGGCCGATAAAAGAGTTCATTGATTCATTGCATATAGCATATAAGCCTCTATCTAGGTTCTATATAATTGCATAGCTTAATTATAAACTTATTAACTATAAACTCATGCCTATCATGATATTACCCTGATATAACAACAGAAAAGTCTTTGTCCATCCTCCTCTTTACTTCAAGATCCATGGTATATATGTAGGTATATCATTGATCCTACCAATAATATATCATTGATCCTACAGATTGTGATACCTGTTGGTTCAATTAAATTACAGACGAATCATATAATTGCTTTGACAATGGCTTGATGAATGATCATACAGAATTATATGGATCAAGAATTAGATTATATTGTCATGATCGAATTTCCCTTTTTTATGAAACACTACTTTTGTATCTAAGCTACCCAAAATTGCAAATATAAACTGAAAAAGTTCATGACCATATTTCCAGAGATAAAATGTGTATTAACCATTATGTAACATGGTTGACTTATTTTATATGAGGTATTCGGATACATTAATAGGTTGCTCATCCATTAGTAGGTTGTGTTTGACCGATAGATTTGACATACATATATGTAAGTATTTTTGAATATTCGTGCGGAAGACCGCGAAAAGTGGGTCTACCCTGTTGTTTTTGTTTTGTATGTGCGTCGCGAAAATCTTTGCGTGCGTGACCTGGCTGCGAAATTTTTTTCCCAAACAGGTTTACATACGGCAGTAAAATTTTAGTTCTTGATTGGTTCTATTAATTGATTTTTAGTAATCAAAACCTACATCATTACATTAAAAGTCAATAGTTATAATTAGAAGGGAACACAAAATTCCATAATTTTATTCAAAATGGCTTGAATTAATGAGTTTTAAGTGGGAGCCTCTTACGTTTTAACAGCACTTTTTGAATGATAACATAATTTTTACTATGTTATTTAGAACTTTGTGTTCCTTTATAATTATAACTATTGATTTCTAATGTAATGCTGTAGGTTTTCGTTACTAAAAATCAATTATTAAAACCAATCAGGAGCCAAGATTTTACTGCCGTATGTAAACCTGTTTGGGAAAAAATTCGCGACCTGGCTAGATCGTGTTTAAAACAAGTCTGGATGGGGGCGTTTTCTGAGATTACGATTACGGTATGAGACTTTAGACATGACGTCATAGTTAGTTAGCCGTGGCTGCGGAAATGCTACGCCTCCAGATGATAAAATATTTTTTGAGACACTAACTTTCACCCTCCAAAACCTCCCTCAAAAACTAGCTAGGGTTATTTAACTACAGCGATTCCACTTTTCCGTTCTTTATTTTGTTGGTGACTTTCGTATATTGGGAGTTTTCCTTTCTTAGATGTTTGAAAAGATTCCTCCAGAATTGTATATCAATTACAGTCAAACATGGATAACTCGAACTGCACAGGACCGATCGAAAGTGTTCGAATTATCAGAGCGTTCGAGTAATCAGAGCACTGTCACAAGTCCATGTATTTACTTATTTATTAGTAGATACATGTACATATACAAACTATAATATAAATCAAAAGCACAAATGGCTTGTTTCAAATTAAATGCTTCTAGTGTAAAGTTTAAAACGTTTTTATCAAAAAGTATAGAGATTTTCTTATCACTCGAGATTGGTTTGTTGTTTGAGGTGATGTTATTGCCAGGATGTTTTTTAGATTGACATTGTTGTTGAAACTTGATCGTTGTTGAAGTGCTCAAAAGAAAAGACATCTTTTTCTTTTCAACGTTTTACCCACGATCAATTTTGCCGATTTTTCTTGAAGTTTATGCAAAGATTACCTCACTTTACCTTGCTTCCGAAGGGCGATCGCTAAGCGGATGTTTGGTATAAATCAAATTTCACCAAACCTTTAGAAAAGTTGTTGACCAAAATATTTTGCCGATGGTGGTACTAACGACGCTTATGAATTACGAAAAGTTGAGGTTTACCTCTATGGCATGGAATAAAGTGATTTTCAAAAGCGATAACAACCGTTTCGGTAGCCGTTGGGCAAAAAACAGTTCGAGTTAACAGTGTTGAGTTCGAGTTATCTATAGCAATTTGTCATTACATGGGAACGGACCAAAGAAACCGTTCGAGTTAACCATGTGTTCGAGCTATCCATGGGCGAGTTATCCTGTATGTGTGACTGTAATTGGTAAATCCGTTTTTGAATAAATAAGTTGTAAACATTTTGAGAATTACTTTGACCTTATAAGTTGGAGATGTTTCTACTTTTTTGCTTTGGCTTAATTGGCAGATCTGCAGCAGAAATAACAATCAAGACATTAATTTAATAATTGATAAGTTAAAATGTTAAGTTTACAATTTTAACAGTATGATAGAAAAACCGAGACATCTTCCACATATTTAACTATAGGACTTTTATTGCTGGTGGTACATCTTGCAAATTGATGAATTTGCTAAATCAAAGTGCGTTCTTCTCTTTGGCTGTGATTTTGAAGGTGCAAAATTAAACACTGTAGGAACTGGATCTTTCTTCAAGATCTTTAATCCTCTCACTTTTGAATAGCAGTTACCAGTGAAGTACGCCTGAAATAAAAATCAAATCAGAGATATACATATTAAGTAACATTAACAGAAGTAATAGTAACATTTTTTTCATTACAATAGACTTACCTAGAAAAGTATGCACAATGTGCTGAAAATATAGCACTACACAAGAATGATAAACCTAACCAACCCACAAGCAAACAAACCAGTTGAAGTGGCACAATGAGCGATGACATGAGTTGTCTACAAAAACTAAGATTTTCTTCAAATTGATGAATTCTTAGTCCTGTAGAAGATTCCTTTACACTAAGCAACAGCCTCTACTTTTAATAGCAGCGTTATTACTAATAGGTGGTATTTTGTACTTAATACTTTGTACTAAACTTAGTCTCTTTATAAAATGTTACAACTTACTGATAATAAACGTGATGACCAGGTGAGCTGCCACAGTTTGTTTCCTTTACCAGAGCCGAAAGAAGAGAGACGTTTCATATTTACCAGTCATTGATTCCGTAGTAAGTCAATCTTTGGAAACTGATGGAAAGTAAACTCTGAGTCTCTATTAGTGCAAAGAGGTTTTGTACAACTGCTTGGCACTAAAACTAATTTAAAAAGGGTCAGCATGATGTAAATTAAGTGTAGAACTTCTGGGGTAGATTTAAGTAAACCTTTGCAGACATGTAGTAGTAAATTGTTGTCTAACCTTGATAGAATTGGAAGTGAAGAGAGCAGCCTTTCATGACTTTAAAAAACTGACACAACATTTTAAGTAAGTCTATGTTAAAATAAATAATAATTTGAAACTCGCTGATGCACAACCAGCCTTTGGAAGAAAGATTTCTTGGCTGGTAGTGCAGGCATAATTTATTATTAAACTCTCTCTCTCTTTTCGCTGACCTTGAAAATTGAATTTTGATAGGTAATGTGTGATCATTAATTTTATCTTCATATTTGTGAAGGCCATTTATTTGCCTTCTGCACTAATTATTCCCTACACCTTCATCAAAACAAACATTTGTGTAGCAAACAATTATTAGTTTCACAAATAAAAATTTATCTGCTCATAGGTTAAGGTTTGACTAGTCTTTTTATCTTGTAAGAATTAATATTTATAGTAGTTAATTTTAATAAATTGTTATTTCACTTTCCAAGTTAGACAGCGTAGCTTACCAGTAGATGCGCTGTAGATTTAATGGGTTGGTTTGAGCTTGACAATGCCACTCATCATCACTCGTGACAGTTGCGTAACTTTCTACCATCTGTTGTTGGTGTAGCCATAGTTACTAATGTTCGTACAATAAACTATCGTGTTATATATGCATCCATGCATTGTATGGGCTTCGAAGCTATGTGTGACTCGCCGTGTACCGGATTAGGACATCACTTGATGCAGAGGCTATATATACCGAATTATCAAGCCTCTAGGTCCTCTTGACTTTTTCTTATTGGTAACTGACCTGTAGAATCTAACATGGTGTCATAGGCAGAAAACATTTATTCTTGATTTATCATAATTATGGTACAAGACCCACAATGAAGATGTCAGGTTGTCAGCCTGTAGAACAACTCCATTGCCGCGAGGATATTCCCCTAGTAAACTCATGTTTGACCGACCAATAAGGTCAGCCTTATGCATACCTTATGAGAGGGATGTAGAATATGGTCAGTTCAAAGATACAAGAGAACACATGAAAGTAAATTTGATTGTATTAGGAAATATAAGGCAAAACTCCTGAAAATTTTACTGGGGCAGGTTGTACACGTTAGGGCTCCTACTGACATTGGAACTGAGGATACCGTGCTGAATAAGAATACTTCTCCTTATAGTTACTATGTTAGGGTGAAGCGAGATCCAGATAAACAAAAGAAACTTTTTTGAGTTATACCCTGATTTGTCTGGTGGCTGTGACATGGATGGAGGAGAGGACCAGCCGCCAGCTACTCTCAGAGGTACCAGAACTAAAATCTTTCTTTCGAGACACAAACAACAGGTTGAGAATGTGATGCCACTTGGGAACGCGGAGCCAGTAATTGGCAAGTAATCCAGGCATAAGCAACAGGTTGGGAATGTTATACCCACAAGTAATGGGATGCAAGTAGAAGGCAAGCAACCCATAAGCGCTCAAGGTGCAAGGAATGTTCGGGTGACAATATATGGCAGAATTAGCAAACCACCGAATATGGAGACTATGAGGTTTATTGAGGTCCATTTGTAGTTTTAGATACAGACCAATGTCAAGTTCTAGTTCTGGTGCGTACAATGGCTCAGGAAGGGATCTGGATCCAGAAAATGATGTGATTATTATGATTAACATTGAATAGGTGTGTATTCTCGATGTGGTATTATTCGGTGTGTCATATTCACACGACTTATGAAAAAGAGGCTTGAAACCATGTTGTGCCCAGTTTGTTAACATGTGTATACGTATAATGACAGGTCGTAATTCAAACAGAACATTAGATTAGACATACACTCATCAAATACACCGGAATTATTGAGGGCTATAAAATCTCAAAAAATTATATAATTAAGTACAGACAACTGTTTGACATTTTTCCTAAAATCAAAAAGTTGAAATTTATAGAAAACCTCAACTGTTTGTAAAAAGCACCATATTGATTGTAAAATTGTTGAAATATGAATATAACTACTTGAGCAAGAAATGAGCTAGGAGATGGTGCTGATCTGGTTGATGGCAGTGAGTAGCCTGATCATCTCCTCATCTTTGTTCGGTAACAAAATCTATAAGAGTGGCAGTTGATGACAAGTGGCAGTTGATGACAAGTGGCCATTGATGACAAGTGGCCGTTGATGACAAGTGGCAAATGATGACAAGTGGCAGTTGATGACAAGTGGCAGGAGGCACAGTTAAGAAGTAAGTTACAACTGAAAGTCACAAAGTAAATTAATAAAATTTAGGAAAATAGCTAGTAAGATGTAATGTTCATTATTTTTCAGAAGCTAATGAATTAACTTACAAAACATAATCAGTGCATGTTAAAACCTAAAGAACTCAAGATTCAAGCTTGAGGTGTAAAATCTGTTTAATGATATCATAAATAATTTCCTTACAACGTTGTCATGCAGAAACCAAGACTTATGTCGCAATCAAATCAATCCAAGTGACAATTATCAAATGAGAACCATGACTAAAGTACTTTGTTAGCGTAGTACTTGATGGTGAAGTATGTAGTACTCATTTAGTTGCAGTACTTGATGGTAAAGTATGCAGTACTTTGTTAGTTGTAGTACTTGATGGTGAAGTATGTAGTACAGGTACTTTGTTGGCTGTAGTACTTGATGGTGAAGTATGTAGTACTCAGTTAGTTCAGTACTTGATGGTGAAATATGCAGCACTTTATTAGTTGTAGTACTTGATGGTGAAGTGCATAGTACTTAGTTGTAGTACTTGATGGTGAAGTACGTAGTGCTTAGTTGTAGTACTTGATGGTGAAGTATGTAGTACTTAGTTAGTTGTAGTACTTGATCGTGAAGTATGTAGTACTCAGTTAGTTCAGTACTTGATGGTGAAATATGCAGCACTTTATTAGTTGTAGTACTTGATGGTGAAGTACATAGTACTTAGTTGAAGTACTTGATGGTGAAGTATGCAGTACTTTGTTAGTTGTAGTACTTGATGGTGAAGTATGTAGTACTTAGTTAGTTGTAGTACTTGATGGTGAAGTACGTAGTGCTTAGTTGTAGTACTTGATGGTGAAGTATGTAGTACTTAGTTAGTTGTAGTACTTGATCGTGAAGTATGTAGTACTCAGTTAGTTCAGTACTTGATGGTGAAATATGCAGCACTTTATTAGTTGTAGTACTTGATGGTGAAGTACATAGTACTTAGTTGTAGCACTTGATGGTGAAGTACGTGGTACTTTGTTAGTTGTAGTACTTGATGGTGAAGTATGCAGTACTTTGTTAGTTGTAGTACTTGATGGTGAAGTACGTAGCACTTTGTTAACCCTTTGGCAGGGGAAACGACCAGAATGTCGTTTATCGGTTGCGTGGGGAAACGACATTTACGTCTATTTCGGTAGATGTTTATAAAGCTGTCGCCTAGTAGCGTTAAACAAAGGATATGAACACTAGTAAGTTTTAAATATCATCAACAAGATATCGGTCGATGATTTACAATATGAAACGATTATCTGAGAGGCGTTGCTTCGTGCTAAAAGCTAAACAAGTCGCGCCTCTTGGAAAAGAATAAAAGTTGGAAAAACCAGTCAACATCGGCTCGACTTTCTAAACGGTAAAATAAAAGATTTTTTGATCCTGCGATCGTTAGTGATGTTTTGTCTGATCAGAATAAAAATAATTCAAATGATAGAAGTGATGTAAACTTTTTTGGTCTTTTAATATACTTGTAATATACAGAGAAAACGATCGTTATGGTGGCTCGCACGGCTACGTTATAGCGTTTGACTCTACCGAAAAAAATTGCTTCCAAGCATTTTATACACGGACAATTGCTGATGGTTGTATTTTTTGAGTAGTACATATGTGAATGAATGTATCACTATGTTTCCATGATGCGCAGTGCTTCGGAGTTGCGCTATCTCCGAATCATGGAAACGGCGACTTCGCACTGAAATCACTGCGCACTGATCAGTGCGAAGCGAGTGCAAATTCGCAGCAAGGAAACAGCGACTGCGCAGTGGCTGCGCATAGCCCTCATGCCGTGGAGACAGATTTTTCGATGGCCATAAACTAGTACAAAGGTTGTCCTGCTAATCTTGTTTTTTCACTATTCTTCCGATCTTCTTTCACATAAATTTAATTATAGTCTGCATTCACGAGGATGATGAGGTGATTACTTTCCTGGACTTTGTTATCGATGCCAACACTTCGAAAAATAGGTGGCAAGTCCTAAATTAACGTTTAAATAATATATTACTTAAAAATACTTATTAAAAATATATTACTATGTAAAAAGTGTGTTAAGGTTTGTAAAACCTTGTGAATGTGTATTGTAAATAAAAGTATAATGACGACAGAGTAATAAAAAAGACTGTTTATGACGTTCGGTATCCGTGATCGATTCTATTTCTCCATCAGGCGATTCGATTTATACAATTTCTCTTCTCTGGCTAAGTTGCGGTATTTGCTGAAAACCACTGCGCAGCATGGAAACGTACAATCCCCTCGACTTCGGAGGGGGCTGCTTCGCAGTACTGCGCACCATGGAAACATACACAATATGTACAAAAATTTATGTTCATAGAAATAAGTTTAAGATTTGAGCTATGCATGTTCATAAAATATCGATTTTATTGAAATTTCGAAAATAAATTACATGAGTTTTGGTTGTTTTTGGGGGGCTAATACCTGGTCAAAGGGTTAATTGCAGTGATCCGACGGCCAGCATGTTTCAAGATTAAAATAGACAAAACTTTATTGCGGTTCAAACACCTGGATGAAAAATACATGTGAAATGTGTTTTAACTGCGATCAAGTTTTGTTGATTTTAATCTTGAAACATCCTGGCCGTCAGATCACCTCAAACATTGAAAACCATAGCAAATGATAAAAATACTGATACTTTCCGATAAAATCTACTAAAATTTTGTGAAAGTTCATATTTAATTAAATATTTATTAAGTGAACTGAGCAGATAATAAGCAATAAATATTTCCTACCTTCCAAATAATGACTAGAGAATCATTTGAGTAAGTTATCAGGCCATGGCAGCACAACTCCACACCCTATGAGAAAAAATGGAACTGTCGATTATACGATAACAAAAAAGGAAAGAAGACAACTCTAGGACATACAGCTGACAATTTCAGATAACATAAAACATTTATGCAAAGTCTTTGCTTCATACTTCGTAAAAATTCCATATCACATGACCTGTTAAGTCGGCAAAATTTTTCACAAAAATATTGCTTTCTTTCGTTCCGCACTTGAGAGAAAGAAAACAACGATGTCTCTATTATATATATACAAGTGCCATAGCTGTCTGGTCCATCAGATGGTCGATAAAGCACAGGGAATCAGTAGGCGTATATAATCTTATAATCTTCAGCAATAATTGAGACGATCGATCGATGCAGATGTTAGAGTGTTGCACTACTAATCCTATCACGAGTTGGAGAATCGGCAAAAGTTATCTTGTAGCATAACCTTAAACCCTGGTGACGAATAGACAGACGGACAGATGGTCACTGCTCTATTTAGAGTGAAATATATGTTTGTTTTGCTTTAGTGTAGACGTAAAAAATATTTTTTATTATTCTTCTATTGCAGGATAAACTTCGCAGTCTGCAAAAAATGAACAAATCGTTGTAAATTGGCGTTGTAGGTGTGCACTCATTTTAACTTATTGTAAAATTACCGCAATATTGGACCAGAACCTGAGCAAAATTGATGAAATAAAAATAAGAAAAGTTGTCAACACAAACCAAAAATACTACAGTTAGAGTAGTCAATAAATTTAAAAATTAAGGTAGTTTTTTTCATTCATGAAAGATCAAATCACTTCGTAATGATCATGGAATGAATTAGGTAGGTAATTCACATGTATTTTAATGTAATTATAACATAAATTTTCTTTAAAGTAAAATTTTCTGGAACAGATTATTTACGTTGTAGGAGCCTCTACTGTACCTTACTCACTGTGCCCAAATGCTACTTCTACAGCCCCAATCACACTTATACAACTCATACCGTACAATTCATATCTTACTCCTACAATTCATATCATACCCTTTCAACTCATATCCTCCTCTTACAACTCATACCCTACCCTTGCAACTCGTGTCATACCCTTGCAACTCATAGCAAATCGTTGCAACTCATATGATACCCTTGCAACTCATACCTTACCCTTGCAATTCATATGATACCCTTGCAACTCATATCACACCCTTGCAACTCATATCACACCCTTGCAACTCATATCATACCCTTGCAACTCATATTATACTTTTTCAACTCCTATCATACCCTTGCAACTCATATGATACCCTTGCAACTCATACCGTACCCTTGCAATTCATATGATACCCTTGCAACTCATATCACACCCTTGCAACTCATATCATAACCTTGCAACTCATATTATACTTTTTCAACTCCTATCATATCCTTGCAACTCATATCATACCCTTGTAACTCACACCATACCCTTGCAACCCATATCATACCCTTGCAACTCATACCATATCCCTAACAACCCATATCATACCCTTGAAACTCATACCCTTGTACTCATATCATACCCTTGCAACTCATCGCATACCCTTGCAACTCATATGATACCCTTGCAACTCATATCACACCCTTGTAACTCATATCATACCCTTGCAACTCATATCATACCCTTGCAACTCATATCATACCCTTTCAACTCACATCATACCCTTGCAACTCATATCATACCCTTGCAACTCATACCATACCCTTTCAACCCCTGCCATACCCTTGCAACCCCTACCATACCCTTGCAACTCATAGCATACCCTTGCAACTCATATCATACCCTTGCAACTTCTATGATACCCTTGCAACTGATACAGTACCCTTGCAACTCATATTATACCCTTGCAACTCATATTACACCCTTGCAACTCATATCATACCCTTGCAACTCATATCATACCCTTTCAACTCATAACATACCCTTGCAGCTCACATCATACCCTTGCAACTCATATCATACCATTGTAACTCATATCATACCTTTGCAACTCATATCATACCCTTGCAACTCAAATCATACTCTCACAGCTAATACCCTACTCACACAACCCAGCAGCAAACAACAGTTCAAGAATCAATGATTTGCAACACAGAAGGGTCTACCATATGTCTGAGTTGATTAACAATCAACGAACATCAAAACCTCTATTTGAACACCGGCTTTCTTCGAATGCTACCTTTAATAGAACCCCACTATAGGAGAAAGGTTAAAAATAGAGCATCATCTTTAAATAGAGGGCTACCTCGAGTTGACTGCCACTTTGAAATTTTGTGATCTTTACAAACTCATAATAGAAAGTCATCAGCAAAAAAATGTTCACAAAATCACATCAATAGAGTGACACCAATAAGAATTAACTATTTTGTTTTTGCTGTAGTGCATGATTTTAGTCACGGTGGATCTGAGAAGATCAATTATCACAATCATCGGAGCCGCACTCTGATTAAAAATCATTATGGTCTAAATCTGAGATATTGTTTCAAATTCATCCATAATGTGGTTTATAATCTGACCTGAAGATTTTAAAGCATTTTGATGAATGATGAGAATACTCTTCAGGAACACCGTAATTGTAGCCATTGTTATGGCGTATTCTAACATTAAAACATTTCAATTATTTAAATTTTATGTCCAGTCGTTAACTCTAGAGCTTTAGCATTTTCTTTAAAACTTTGAAAGCACCATGAAAAATAATTAATAACTGTATCCGGCTTATATTTTTGTACTTAAAGCAGTTCCTTGTTTAACTCAGTCTGGAACTTCGATGTCTATGATTTAGCAAAAATGCTGAGGCCGATGGGATTAATGTCACTCCGCCTGAAGGAATGTGCAAAATATAGGTTACATTAACATCGCTTCACCCGTAGAAGGGTTAAACTGGTCTTCCCAAATTTCTGACTAGCTAGTCGAATAATACATCACCACCCTCTAATTGAACATCCCCTGGAATAAATCGCCACTATAAAAAAATGGTTGCAAAATAAAGAGCCACGGCGTTCAAATAGAGGTTTTACAGTATCTTAAAAAAGCTACAGTTCAACTCCTATCACTAATATTTAGACCTGTCATCTGCATCCATCAAAACATTGACTTCAGCAACTATATCTCCGAATTGCTTGGCACTAATGGCCAGAAGTATTCTAAATGCTAAGAAACACACTGCGTGTTACAGGTTCTGGCTATAAGAAACACACTGGATGTTAAAGGTTGTGGCTATAAGAAACACACTGTGTGTTACAGGTTGTGGCTATAAGAAACACACTGGATGTTAAAGGTTGTGGCTATAAGAAACACACTGCGTATTACAGGTTGTGGCTAATGAAAATTACTAACACTTGTAGATGACATTAATAATTAATCTATCACCAACACCCACCCTAACCATGGAAGTGTGAGCTAGAAGAGCTCCCTCGCAGTGGAGAGTAGAGTACATAGTGATTCATTTGACTTGTTTCTACCCTCTTCCTCCAGAACATTCACATCCCATGTGAGCAGCTTGCAGCTGCCTTTAATCTGCGTGATCAGCAAGTGACTATAAAAACACCAGGATAGCAGATTTAACATCAGGACTGTTTATGTCTGGCCCATGGTCAGGTGACTGAGCTTTAGTATTGTGTCAGAATTAATCATGACTCTAGAGATGCTGATGACTGTGCCGAGCACTTACCATAAATCCCCGTATATAAGCTGACCTTAGAAAAACAGCCCTGAAAGAGGGAACTTATAAGAATTTGCAGATGAGCTGATCATATAAATCGTAACACGCCGTATGTACCTATCAAAGCATAAAAAGTTGCGGAAATGGACTTTTGTAGGCTTAGTACAAAATGTTTCTGATTGGAGAGTAGTGGCATAATAAGCCTATCGTGCCTTCACTTAATTGAAAGGAAACAATCATCTTTTTTGCATTTAGCCAATGGTAAACATGTTTGCTTCTCATGTTGACTTTAGTTTCAACTTTCAAAAACACATTTTTATAGCTATTTGGTCTTCGTGATGATCAGATGCATTACAGCTATAGGTTTCACAAATTGTAGATCAATAGACTTCTGATGATCATCTATTAGGCAATAGCAGTAGCGACAGCGAGTATTTATTTTAACAGTAATAATAATGCCGTAAGCTACTAAGCTATTATAATAGCGGTAACTCGTGTGACTCAGTACATGCTCAACTTGTCAACCATAGTAGTATGAAGAGAACATGAACGTGTCTGAACTCATTCTGTGTCACATTTTTTACCTTTTTATGACATCAGATGATGTAAAATTTAATGCTAATTAATTTGGTGAAATGTAATGAAGACTTATATGCTCCAATGTCAAATATTTGGTTTTTCCGAATAGTTAAATTTCTCAGTAACAAATTTATTTGATAGCAAGTGTTAATGATAGTGGTAATTATTATTGAAGAAGCAGTGTAAGACATTATTTTCCTTTCATGGGTAAATCATATAATTCTCTGGTAAGATCTGTACTAGTGATACTATTAATGCAATGCTAGCGATTATTTGTATGACCAACCATGATAGTAGAGCAGGAACATAAACTTATCTTTCAGTCTTTTCCTTTGGAGGGTGGGCTACTCAAACTAAGATGTTTTATAGTCAGAAATCTATGCTGAATTCAATTATAATGTTTCTACACCTATGTGTTTGCACATTTCTGAGCTAGAGAGCATTTTCGAAATGGGAGGGGGCAACTCCAAGTTTGCTTGGAAAACCTTTCATATCAGACAAAGAAAACTATTTTATAATCTCAAAAATTAATAAATGCTTATATATGAGTGAGATTAAGTGAGTCAATTCTCAGCATTCATTAACCCATGCCAAGAATGCAGCAAGACCGCTTGTTTCACTGTCTTGATTAGTCTGTGAATGAAACCCTAGTCAGAGTGACTAAACTTCAATATGAGACAGCCAAACAGTATTCAAACAGATGGTTGATATTGGAAGAAGAGAGCATTCAATGTGAAATTGCTCAAAAAGTGCTAATCATTGAGAACTTCGATGAGAGTTCAGACTTCTTGTCATTAAGCCTGTTATAAAAAGTATTGTAACAAACTCGTTATGGAAAGAGCTGAGAAAAGACATGAGAAGAGACAGAAAGAATGTGATACAGCAGAAGAGGTGAAATCAGATATTTATAGCTTTACAAATTCATGATGATTACTCCATGATGATGGTACTTTGGTGGGAGAAAAAGAAAACATTTTCATTTTTGTCTGCACATTTTGTGAGCAGCAAAACTAACTCTTTGCAGTTTACATGACTTGTTGTAGCCTACAATTTGGACATAAATTTATAGATAAATTACATGTATGATCTTTCCTTGGTTTTTTGCGTATGACCACACAAACTACGCTAGATATGGCATGCTGTACTATGCAGAGATGACTAATCTGAAAGTATGGCGTAGCAAGGTGTATGAGGCTCTTATGAAGAAGGGGTATTTTACTTATAAATCACGACATCACTGTCCATTCAGCTCTATCGCTTGTGATCAATCTATTGAACAAACAGTTAACAGAGACTCAAAGTCTCACAGTAGAATCATAGGGTTTAACAGGAATCATCGGTCTCTCAATGCTGGACTCTATCTCACCCAGAACAAACAGCTGTGCATACAGACATGAAGAAGATGCTAGCGCCTGGTGATTCGGATGCAGCAAGTTATGAGATGCGTGAAAAGGCATGGAAGGCTGATGAGAAAATGAGGGAAGTCATGAAAGACTCATAACAGCAAGAATAAATCCGTTTGCGTTTCAAACCACCAAGCTAGTACATATTACCAGTGGTGCAAGAGCCTTCATTGAAGTGAAGCAGGATCTTGAAATGGCAAATGTGATAGGAGAGAAACAGCTTTCAGAATTCGTCTAGAGGAGGTTAAGCACCCAAGAGATTGATTTCAATGCATCCATCAAGTCAAACAAGCTCAAAACCTTTCCCACATTACCATCAGCTAAGAAAAAATCAAAAGAAAAAGTCCTAGCGTGTTCGCACAGACTGTTTGAGAATTTGTTAGTGATCAGCCAACAGTGCAACTTGGATTTAAGAAAAGTGTTATCATTCTCTCTTGGCAACATCAGCTGGTCCCTGGCTAACTCTGATGGCTCTATATTGAAGACTGCTAAGTCGGCTCTGATGGCTGCTGTTGAGGAAGATGCTGATGATTAACCATCAATCTACGTATGTTAACCAGGATCAGCTACCAGTCTTTGACGCTGTTGTGGTTGATGATATGGCCGAAATTCAGACCCTGAAAGCTCCTCCAACTTTTGGCATGGTTGCAAGTCAGCTTTTGCAACGGATAGTTAGTATTGAAAACGTATATCACACATGTCGTGTGGATGTTGTTTGTGACACATACCCTGATATCAGCATTAAAGGAGGTGAGAGAAGTCATAGAAGTGTGGGAGGAAGGCAGAAGGTTGCTGTGTTTAGTCCGAACTTCTGAATTTTCAGCAGATGGCTCAACAAGCCTGCTTTAGTGAATTTTTTAAAGGATACATGGAGGAAGTTAACTGTGAAGCAGAAGCTAGATCTTGTAACAGTTTTTTCTCAAGAATGCCACATGATCAGCTATGACCTTGATGAATCAATCGCTGTATACCAAATAGATAGTTTGATACCAGACCACGAGGAAGCAGATACGCGCATGTTATCACATATCGCAAAGATAATGGAAGACAAACCCAGCTCAAAAGTTCTAGTCAAGTGCCAGGACACAGATGTTTTCTTAAGCTGTCTATCTCTAGTAGATGAGCTGCCATCACCGTAACTCATTTACTGCTGTGGTAAGCAGTTGAGATATGTAAACAGGCTGTCTGTCTACTGTCCTCACATCCGAGCGATGCAAAGCACTGCTCGGGCTCCATGCTCTAAGTGGATATGACAGTGTAAGCGCATTCTATTCCAACGGGAAGATAACTTTCTTCAAGCTGCTAAAGAACAATCTTAAATTCTGTAACACACTGAAATCATTGGGAACAGATTTTGAAGTTGATGGTGCAATAAGATAATCTATTGAGACATTCATATGCAGATTATATAGTGAAGAGACCAATTCCATCAATGAAGCAAGGTATAAGATCTTCTGCTCACCGTCTCCCACATCACAACCAAACCTACCACCCACACTAGATGAGTTAAATCTCCATATATCTAAGGCTGCCTATCAGGCCACGATATGGAGAAGAGCCAAGCAAATCATCATCAATGTCCCATCCCCCAGTAACATGGTTGGTTTATGGAAGATGGAGAGCTTAAAGCTAGATGGATAACACAACAACCAGCACTTCCTGATGTGCTCGTGGACATGTTTTGTCGATGCAAAACTGGGTGCCAGTCTCGTTGCTGTCAGTGCAACAATACAGATCTCAAGTGTACGGACATGTGCAGAAGCAGCTGCTGTAGCAATAGAAATAAAGAGGATGGAGATGAAAGTAGTGATGCAGAAGACTCAGATGACTGTGAATTAGAAGGTTAGTATTTGAGTGGTATTGTAACCAAAGGTGCACTTCATGTTTGATTAAAATACATATGTGTCACACCGTATAAAAGACTGACTAATTGCGATTTCACTTGCATAATAAAGTAAACGGTTCAACATAATAAGCATTAATGATGAATATATGCATACTAAAATGTTATATATACATGGTCTGAGTCTTTAAAAATACTTTTCATTTTGTTTTGCAGATCTGTAATGATGTATGAGTTGCGGAATAACAAGGACAAACTGTAAATCTGCCACAATATCAACCAAACTGAGAACGCATAATATTATATAATACAATTCTAATATTATAATATTTGAAGAATAAATATTTTAATGTTATCAGAATTGATTCCAACTTAGGTTATTGCTAATTATTTAGTATTTATATGCCATTTTCATTATTACATTGTTGGTAGAAGCACATGAAACATTACAGATATTTACATGTATTTAATTAAAATAATATATTAATTAAATTGCTCAAAAATGAACAATCTGAGAGGTGTAGAAACCAGATATTTGAAATCAGCTCAAAATTCTGATCTAGATGCCACTCTTATCACATAGCCCACCTCCAAAAGGAATAAATCATTTTTTTGACAGCTTTTTGATGCCCTCCTGCTCTACTATGACTGTTATTGCCATCATAGCCTACTATTACCAAACAAGTGCTACTTCGCCCGGCTGCGCATATTACCCACTCTTACCGTGAGAACAAAAGCTAGACAGAATAAGGCTACATACACCGGTTCCATTGTATTTCTTTTTTCGATTAGCCTGCACAAGAAGCTTTACTTGAAGTGCCATCTCTACTGTATAATACAAACTGCAAGTAAAAGGCTACTAGCCATGTGCTTAGCGTTGTTCAAGTTTTAATTGTTGAAATTAAGTTAACATAATGTGGTTTGCTTTGCTTTCAATCAGAGTTATGCACGTATCAGCTAGACCCATAAGTTTGGTAAAAAACATTTTGCATTCTAGAATCGGCATATATGCTGGGATATACGGTAGCATATTTTTGATTTTTGAGTCATCGCGCTGCTCTTATGGAAGTGTGATAATTTTATATGGTGTCTGCCCAAAGGAGCAGCGTTCAGTACCTTACATATATGTAATATGGTAATTTTATACTAGTGAGGTAACTATTGTTAATGTACATGCATTTTATTTCTGGATTGTATCAGCTGTAGACAAAAACATAAAAAAAGAGTTGATTTGGGTAATTCTAGCGAATTTTGGATGCAATAAATATCTTTCCTGGCCCATCTATGATGCACAGCGGTGTATTCCAAAAATTTAGATTTGTCAGCCAACTCCTTCAGGTGTGATGATTATAGATGAGACAAATTTAATTAATAAAGCTAAATGCTATAATCACTCAACAAATATTAGATTACTTGAACCATGAAACTTTAATAACAGTCTTTTGTTCAAAGCTGACGATGCCACAAAAATGTATTTTCCAAACGTTTTGATACACAGCCGATGATAAAATTGAGTCGCTAACGTCCGTTAATAGGAAGCAGCCTCATTAAATGAATTTTGTAAAATTTGAGTTTGTTTTTTCATATAAAATAAGATTTTAGGCTAGACGATCTTTCGATAAGTCTTTACAATGGTGGATAAATTAAACTTCCATTTTTAAGTTAATCATCTGGTTGTGATTAAAATCTTTTTCATAAAAAAGAAACATTCAAAACATATTTTCAGATGGGGTAAGCATCTAAGAACTATTTGGAGTCACATTTTTTTATGATTTTATCAGCTAGTGAAACGACGAAAAAAGTTAAATTTTACCAGACGCTCGTTACTGTTACAGCTATCTTTAACATCAAATTTAGTCATAGCAGAATGCAGTTGCATTCAAACAAGTCGTAAACTATTAATAAGGAATTTTAACTGTAGTTTAGATGGTTATTAAATGTAGGAAGCACATTTGTCCTGCATCCATTTGAACTAATTATTCACAGAAGTGATGTACATGTAGGTATGTCAATTAAAATTTGATCTGTTATATTTGATTTTCAGGATCGCAAATGAACATTTTATAAGATTTAGAAATGTGTTAGAAAACTAGAGCATGAGGTTTAGATAATTTGGTGCAGTAAATCGCTTGATAAGCCGTTAAATAAACAGCAGCGTCTGAAAGTGGTCAAAAACAAATTTCATCTGGCACTATAGCAAAAGATCTGACCAAATATCTGACAGCAAAAGGGATTAAAATTCTTCAAAGTAAGTTTATGTGTAAACTAGTATGATTCAGGCAGAAGGTAAATTCTCAGATCTCCAACAAAGTAAAACAATGTTAAATCAAGTTACAAACTATGGGTGTACTGCAGCATGTAAGTTACAAACTATGGGTGTACTGTAGCATGTAAGTTACATACTATGGGTGTACTGTAGCATGTAAGTTACATACTACGGGTATACTGTAGCATCTAAGTTACATACTACGGGTATACTGTAGCATCTAAGTTACATACTGTGGGTGTACTGCAGCGTGTAAGTTACATACTATGGGTGTACTGCAGCGTGTAAGTTACACAATATGGGTGTACTGTAGCGTGTAAGTTACATACCATGGGTGTACTGTAGCATGTAAGTTACATACCATGGGTGTACTGTAGCATGTAAGTTACATACTGTGGGTGTACTGTAGCATGGAAGTTACACACTATGGGTGTACTGTAGCATGTAAGTTACATACTATGGGTGTACTGTAGCATGTACGTTACATACTATGGGTGTACTGTAGCATGTAAGTTACACACTATGGGTGTACTGTAGCATGTAAATTACATACTATGGGTGTACTGTATCATGTAAGTTACATACTATGGGTGTACTGTAGCATGTAAGTTACAAACTATGGTTGTACTGTAGCATGTGAGTTACATACTATGGGTGTACTGTAGCATGTAAGTTACATACTATGGGTGTACTGTAGCATGTAAGTTACATACTATGGGTGTACTGTAGCATGTAAGTTACATACTATGGGTGTACTGTATCATGTAAGTTACATACTATGGGTGTACTGTAGCATGTAAGTTACATACTATGGGTGTACTGTAGCATGTAAGTTACATACTGTGGGTGTACTGCAGCATGTAAGTTACATACTGTGAGTGTACTGTAGCATGTAAGTTACATACTATGGGTGTACTGTAGCATGTAAGTTACACACTGTGGGTGTACTGCAGCATGTAAGTTACATATTGTGGGTGCACTGTAGCATGTAAGTTACATACTGTGGGTGTACTGTAGCATGTAAGTTACATAGCACAGATGTACTGTAGCATGTAAGTTACATACTATGGGTGTACTGTAGCATGTAAGTTACATACTATGGGTGTACTGTAGCATGTAAGTTACATACTATGGGTATACTGTAGCCTGTAAGTTACATACTATGGGTGTACTGTAGCATGTAAGTTACATACTACGGGTATCCTGTAGCATGTAAGTTACATACTATGGGTATACTGTAGCATGTAAGTTACATACTATGGGTGTACTGCAGCATGTAAGTTCTGGTAAAAGCAAATACTAAACAATATAAACGAAGTGTTGTTTGGCTATCAGGTTCATCAGGCGATATACAAACCTATTGAAAAAGTGAAAATACTGGAAGTTCACACCCTACGGTCATCTGGTAGTATGTTATATGACTAGGTCATCTTAACTCATTAAGTCGGAATGAATCTTTTTTAAATTGTAAAAGCTGACATCGCCATATATAATCTTTCACACCTTGAGAAGTAGTTGGTATTTTTTCAAACTGAAAACTGCATCCTATTCAAAACAAAATGTCCTTCGTATTGATACATGAAATAGCTAGCTTTACTAAACTTTTCATTCTATAAAAATATGAAAAAATAGTTTAAGAAATAATTTCCAAATCGCACCTAAAATGCAGGAAATTATTGGTATAAGAACAAAAATGTAGTGTTACACATGCTTTGTGACCTGTAACCTCTTATATTTGTCGTTACCATCATAGTGAGCAGCACTGAAACCTTTTCATCACGATAGCTATATTATTTTGCACTACAGAGGAAAAGTTTTCATCGAGCACAACGCGGAGTTATAACTGGGATTGTAGAAGTTGTGTGATTAACACTCTTTTGTGTTCTTTGAAGCTTAAAATTGCGAAGTTCTTTGATAGTTTGGACAAAATAAAAACGTTGACTTGGGTTTCTAGACTATTTGAAAAAAACTCAACGCTTTTAATAGGTTGAAACAGAATCATAAACTCCTAGAGATTTTACATAATAAAATTCACGTCTATTGTGTTGATCATGTCATAGCAAGGAAACAAATTAAAGGGGATACTTGGCTCCGGAAATTTTGCCTTCGTTTTTGATTACCGACTTTGGAAAAATAAAAAAACACTCACTTTGACAATATAGGGTTTCAAATAGGTTGTATATTGTAGAGAATTTGTGGAGATACAGATAAAAAAACTATTTAGCTACTGTTAGTGGTTGCCATGCAACAAGCAAATGAACTGTGCAATGTCAGAAAGTCAGCTTGCTGACTTTGAAGAGTTAAGACTAGACAGAAACTCAATGATACCTTGTTGGAACATAGTATACAAGGCCAAGGGAAGAAGAGAATGTCTGTGCATATTCAGACTTTCCAGATAGCAAGGAGACGACGTGGAGGCTTTTCTCATAGGCAACCAGCAGCAAGTCCTGTGCAAACATAGGAACTCTAATTAATGCTCAGACAGCGATCCATCCCATGCCAGCCAGCTTGCCAGACACAACCAAAGAAATTAAGTATAATAATACAGGTACCAACGGTTGAGCAAGCTTGGTATAGAACACAACAGAGAAACTGATGGAACAATGAATCTTCCCTTTACAACTTATGTGCACAATGGAATTGCCTTGACTCCTGCTCTACCAGTTTCTGCTGAAGAGTAGGTTACACCTTCCCAAAAGGGTTTTATAGAGATTATTCTATGAAGATGTTTTGGACAATTAGATTTCAGTCATCAGCAAAATAAATAGAAAAGCTTTATAACAGAACTAATTTCAAACTACTCATCCAATAAGTCAAAACTTGCTCCTACATTCCAGTCAGTTCTTATGGTGAAAAAGTAACTATATCGTGTTTTAAACATATATGGCTCACATCAACAATTAGACTAGAAGAACGTCAAGATGTCCTCTTGTGACATATCAACACTGAACTTTCATACAGGAAACATTGTATGAGGCCTGAAAACTTGGCGTAAATCATACATGGAAACATAGACACAGAACGGAGCTTGCACTTGCAGTAAAAAAAATAAACCGATATATTTACAGAAATAAAATTGGGATTTCTATTTGCGTGTAACAGGAAATAGCAAGATTATAAGAGCAGGAAACAAACCAATCAGGGTGTCACTCTGTTTGAACAGGCCTGCTGCTACTACACTCAATGGTAATATGTCAGCAATATAATCACCAACTGGGCCAATCACTTCCACCTGCGGGTGGTCCAGAGAATCTATTCTAACTTCAACCAATGTGTTGCTGATTAGCTTATTAACCTACCAAATGTAGTCAGCAGGTTCTCTTCATTTGATTACCTCGCCATATAGTTTACTTTACAAAAAAATGACCTTGTTAAGTGAGGGTCACACGCGCACACACACACGCAACTAATTCAGCCAATAATAAAACACACAAATGAAGGTAAAAACTGACTTACGCCATGCAGCTTCAAAAGGCAGTTCACAGGAGAATCTGAGAGGAAGGCAGGATATTCGGTTGGTTCCATCCTGTGATTAATTTTAAATACCAACACTTCTCCTGATAACGTGCCGACTGCAAACTTATGCTCTAAAAACAATTCAGACTAAATACAGTCAAGAGCGAAGATAGATTATCAAATGAATATGAAGTAGAGATAAAATATTGACAAGAATATGGATTATTTAATAGAATGGAAAGTATAAAGAAGGAACAGCACCAGAGAGAACTTATCGGTAGGAAACAAATATCTGTAAAATGCTCAACTCAATCACTTTACTTTTATTTCTGTGTTTTCAAACAAGGCTACATAATCTGTGGAGTGGAGGAAGATGGTGTAAAACAAAAGTGTGTAACAAACACCTGATAGTCTAGTAGCAGAACAGAAGAGTGACTTTTCATCAGGTCGAGCTAGAATATCTACATGCTGTAGTGTAAGTTTACCAATGGTATCCCATTGCTTCTCATATATGTCTATAAAACAAACAGTCACTAACCGTCATTGCTTCAAATACAGCTGATAAGAATGTGTACATTATGAACACTATCAACTATCAACATTATTACGCTAGTAGTAAATATTAATCGTTTATCAGTTGTTCAACTCCTTCACTACCACAAGCAGCGCAGTACAACTCGGCAAGGTGTTTGCGTATGGCCAAGATGCACATGGTGCGACTTTAGTAGGCTTTATACAAACCTTTCTGACTAGTGAGTAGTTGATAAATTAGACTATCGTATCCGTACTTAAACCGATTTAAACAACTATCGGCATGTGTTAGGCCAATAGAAAATATGTTTTCAACCCATCCCGGGCGTAGTTTCATTTTGCAAAAACTGTATTCTCCATTGCAATTTTTTGCTTACAATGGTTTCACAAAGTTTAGATTTAAAGACTTCCAGTGATTTTCATTGAGCAATAACACTGCTGAGAGTATTTTTATTTTAGAAGTAATAATAATGCTGTAAGCTGTAATGTTGGTCAATTGTCTGACCTGAATGTGATCATGGTTGTATTGAAAATAGTCAAAAAAGTGACCAAGCTCATCTTGCAACAGTGAAATTGTTGTGGAATTTTTATGGCGCAAGCTGGTGTAAAATTTAATGCTGATAAATTTGATTTCAAAAATTTTTTATAGACTGTGTGGCTTGAAAGTTATGATAATTTACTTAATGCCATATTTGGTATATATACATGTGTAATGGTGGCAAAATAATTAATGATGGTTACAATCTATATATATTTCTCAAAGTTTGTCATCTGTTTTATGTCGTTTGTTTTCGGTATGTCCAGCTTTAGTTATTATTAGAATATTGGAATAAAGAATCCGTACCGAAGAAGATTTGATTTCGGACCCTTCCTTTCACCAGTCCGACCCCGTACCAATTAGGCCACTGATATTGATCTGTTAGCTAGCTGACATATTTCGCTATGTGAAAGCAAATACCCAATGGTTTCGCGCACTACGCAGGGTGATTGCGTACTGTCACGGAGGCGAATAGCTCTCATTAGTAAGCTTACTCAAATTTCACATTATCAACATGCCAGGCTAATAGCAAGTGGCAGGCAACTCTCATTACTTCTCATTATTTACGAGCTGATTTTGAATACCCGGGCAATGCCAAGAAGCACAGCTAGAATAAGTATATAATCTATCTCATAGAAACACTGAGAGCACCACCTAATGTTATAAGTATATAATCCATATCATAGAAACACTGAGAGCACCACCTAATGTTATAAGTATATAATCCATATCATAGAAACACTGAGAGCACCACCTACTGTTATAAGTATATAATCCATCTGATAGAAACACTGAGAGCACCACCTAATGTACAAGGAATCAATCGCTTGTGATTAATAAACTATCATAAAGTATTCACTGCAGAAAACAAGGGCAAAAACAAGTGGATGGATTTGACCAACCAGAGCATGATAAATGAACTACTACTGTATATAGAATGAGGGCAATCAGCACCTTATTAGTACCTTATATTCAGAAAATGCATTTAAAAGCTGCACATCACAAATCTTTCAGTTTTTTATCAAAAAGAAATGATTAATGATAAAAGTTAAAGTCGACTAGGAACTAAGTGAGTTTCTACAATGAACTAATTCTTGTTGATGTATGATAATATATTTATAAAGAGAAAGGAGAGTAGTTAGTGTTATGTGATAACGATTCATTATGATGAAGACATGACCTTTGACTCATTATGATAAAGACTTGATCTTAGACTCATTACAATAAAGATTGACCTTACACTCATTATCATGAAGGCTTGACCTTAGACTCATTATCATAAAGACTTGACCATAGACTCATTATGATAAAAACTTGACCGTTGACTCATTATGATAAAGACTTGACCTTAGACTCATTATCATACAGACTTGACCTTAGACTCAATATCATAAAGACTTGACCTTGGACTCATTATGATAAAGACTTGATCTTAGACTCATTATAATAAACACTTGACCTCAGACTCATTATCATAAACACTTGACCTTAGAGTCATTATCATAAAGACTTGACCTTAGACTCATTATGACAAAAACTTGACCTTAGACTCATTATGATAAAGACTTGACCTTAGACTCAATATCATAAACACTCGACCTTAGATTCATTATCATAAAGACTTGATCTTAGACTCATTACCATAAATACCTGACCATAAACTCATTATCCTAAAGCCTTGAACGCCGTGATCTTGAATCGTCGGCAATCGTCGGGATCCTTGAATCCTAAATCCTTAAAGCCGACGCGCCCTCACGTTGTATTACCTTTTTGAAAAAACTTTTTGATAGAAAGTAGAAACAGGGAATATAAAGGCAAAAGGAAGTACGAAATGTTTCAAGCCATCTGCCACCCAGATGGCCACATTTGGAAGCGATCAACTGGTAATGCTGGTAACACAGTGAATAACAAGTCGTATGGTACTCACCTACAGCATGGCCAGAGATGCACACCACATGTTCAGAAGATTCCAGAAGCTTCACAACATCATCTACATGTATATATAATGGAAAACCACTCATTAGTGATAGCAGAATAGAACACAATATCCATTACACACAACACACATGTGCTTCATACAGCATTGGAATGCGTAAGGAAAGTTTACAGTTCAAATATGGTTGCAACTAAGACAACAATGCAGAGAGTAACAACCTCGGTTAACCTACAAACAAAGACAGCTAGCAGAGGTAGAGAAAGCTGCAGTGCTGGCAATGTCTAGATAACAACTTGGCAATGAATTATAATGCACTCAGTCCTTGAGTGTACCACTGGTTTACCACTGGTACTGAAATATAGCGCTTCATCACTGATTGTAACGGTAATGAGGTGGTACGTCTCAGTACTGCCTCATTACTGATTGCACCAGTAATGAGGCGGTACTGAGATGTATCGCCTCATCACTGATTGTACCAGTGATGAGGTGGTACTGAGATGTACCACCTCACCACTGATTGTATCAATGATATAGTGGTATTGACACGTACCACTAGTGATAAAGTGGTACTTCTAATTTCATTAGTTCCTTTTAGTTTTGATCGTTTAGTTTACCTGAATTATGATTATAACTAACCCGGCAGTCTAGCGTACCATGAAAGATCATCAATAAATAGTATTTTGGTCAACCTGCGCCTATATTACTTCTGTTCACTTTTTCTGCAATAAAGCACAAACAATATTTTGAAACCTTTCTTCTGTAGTGGCGGTCAAATGGAGGTGTCGTTCAAATAGAGGTTTATATATACATAATTGTATACATAACTATTTTGCAATGGCAGAAGATGGTCGATTAGCGGAAGTGTTAGAGTGTCCATCGACTACACAGCAAGTTATTAGTTCGATTACTCCAGAAAGCATTATTTTATAGTAACATTTAACCCTGGCTTCGAGCAGACAGACTGACACGGCTCTTATCATTGTAAAAAAGATTAGAATGTGATATCCAATACAGTGGTCTTATATTCATCTTCTAGAATATTCTAGAATGCTGCTGTCCTTTATGTCAGGCTGTGCAAGCCAAAGGTTATGTTAAAATGACTAGAAACTGGACAATAATGAAAATCATACAACTTGTAACTTCATTTATAATTCAGCAGTGGGTAAGATGACTCGGGCTAACCTTTAGCATTAGTTCTACCAATATCTTGAGTCGAAAAGGGCTCTTGAAGCTGGTGGGAACTCATCTGACAGAGCTGCAGCTTTGAGTGCCCAAACAATAGAGTTATAACATTAGGAAACTCTAGACAAGGTATGTGCAACATCAGCCTGTAATACATATGATGATTCAACTAAAGTTACTACTGCCTCAGAATGTCCTTGGGGCAGGGAGTACCACAAAATAGTTCATAGAAAAGTAAGATATGAATTAATAATAACACCAAGATAAACCGATTTGCAAAGGAATCAGAAAGTGTGGAAGACTGTCTTAAACATAGGAATTTGTAGCACGAACAAAATATAATGTCTATGAATGACAATCAGGACAGACGTAAAGTAAGTAATCTATCCTACATCATCATCAACGATAAGGTGTACCCACACACTAGAGCAATTAGCTGTAGGTGACCGCTAACCAACAACCAATAGAAGTTGTGAAATTGCATTCCTGATATCGCGGGCCCATTTTCATCTTTTTAATTATCTGATTATGTAATTCATTACCAGCGTAGTTCTTTGCCATGCATGCGAATATCAATCGACACGAATTTTCACAGCTGTTGAAATCGGATCTGATGCGGTCAACAAACAACCAATCAAGGTGCTAACAGCTGCAATCATCGGTGTCAAAGTTCAACATGTTAAAAGTCCACCGTGTCGTCACTAGCAATGATTACGTTGGCCTCTCGTGGCAAAATGATGCCATAGCAGCCCATCATTGCATAGCTAATCGCTGAATTGAGTGATAACGTGCACAGGCCTTGTGGTTAGCATTGGGATGTGAGCAGACCACAAATAAACCTTTTAATACCTTCATTTACTCTCAGCCTGTCAAAGATCAAACAAAGATAATATCAGAAGATACTCAAGACACGGCCGGCAGACACTTAAACAGGAGACACTTGAGGTATCACCAGATATCATCAGGGAACACTCAATGTATTGCCAGGTAACACTAAAGGTATTGTCAGGTAAAACTCAAGGTATTGCAAGGAGATATTCTCTAGTGATAACTAGATTAGCGGTACCGGACAAAACTTTTAAAGTCTGGCTGTATAATTACTTTGTTTTCTAGATTTATGCAAAATTTAGTTTGTTTAAGAACTCGAAATTTTTTTGTCTTAACATATAAACAGACATCTTTACTTTATTTAAAAAATCTAAAAATTATTGCTAATAGCTGTCACTAAACAAGCTGGAAAAACCTAAAAATGGCTATGCTATGTTATGCATTTGCAAAAGGTAATGGCTGCTGATCGCGCAAACTAAATATCACCTGCATAAAAAGTTAGTTTTGGTATAAAAATTGGCCGAGTAACTTTAGAGATTTATTTCGCTGACAGAAATCAAATATATCCTGTCAATTATTAGATAATCATGGATCCAATAAGGACAATAACTGAAAGCTTAAAATCGCCAAGTAGAGCAAATGTGAGTGCAATAAGCTAGACCTGTTGGACAAACACAAGCCATCATTTAAAAGGTGTCATACACTAACCTCACAGATATATCTTCACTTAGCATGAAACACTTCAGCATATCTCTACTTTCCAAGTCCCAGATGTGTAGTGGTGGTTAAGAAATGTTCACCAAACAGCAAATAAGTAGCAACAAACAGAAAGATTACGAGAGTCCCACAGCAAAGGATACAGAAAGTTATAATGTCATGAGTATTAGACGAATATTTTCTATTTTCAAACCAATATTGTTGATGTTGATTACTAAAGGTGATGCCACAGAGAATACAAGGCTAAAGGTGATGCCATGAAAAATACAAGGGTAAAGGTGATGTGACAAAGAATAGAGGGTAAAGGTGATGCCACAGAGAATACAAGGGTAATGGTGATGCCACAGAAAATACAAGGCTAAAGGTGATGCCACATAGAATACAAGGGTAAAGGTGATGCCACAGAGAATACAAGGGTAAAGGTGATGTCACAAAGAATAAAAGGGTAAAGGGAAGGGAGGGTATTCAAAGGGAAGAAAGGGTATTTAAAAGTAAGAGAGGGTATTTAAAGGAAAGGTATTTAAAACGAAGGGTGTGTATTTAAGGGAAAGGAGTGTATTTAAAGAGAAGGGAGGGTATTTAAAGAGAGGGAGTGCATTTAAAGAGAGGGAGTGCATTTAAAGGGAAGAGAGGGTATTTAAAGGGAAGGTATTTAAAGGGAAGGAAGGGTATTTAAAGGGAAGGGAGGGTATTTAAAGGAAAGAGAAAGTATTTAAAGGGAAGGGAGGGTATTTAAAGGAAAGAGAAAGTATTTAAAGGGAAGGAAGGGTATTTAAAGGGAAGGGAAAGTATTTAAAGGGAAGGAAGGGTATTTAAAGAGAAGGGAGGGTATTTAAAGGGAAGGAAGGGTATTTAAAGGAAAGGGAGGGTATTTAAAGGGAAGGAAGGGTATTTAAGGGAAGGGAGGGTATTTAAAGAGAAGGAAGGGTATTTAAAGGGAAGGAAGGGTATTTAAAGGGAAGGAAGGGTATTTAAAGGGAAGGAATGGTATTTAAAAGGAAGGGAGGGTATTTAAAGGGAAGGGAGGGTATTTAAAGGGAAGGGAGGGTATTTCAAGAGAAGGGAGGATATTTAAAGGGAAGGAAGGGTATTTAAAGGGAAGGGAGGGTATTTAAAGGGAAGGGTATTTAAAGGGAAGGAAGGTTATTTAAAGGAAAGGGAAAGTATTTAAAGGGAAGGAAGGGTATTTAAAGGGAAGGGAGGGTATTTAAAGGGAAGGGAGGGTATTTAAAGGGAAGGAAGGGTATCTAAAGGGAAGGGAGGGTATTTAAAGGGAAGGGAGGGTATTTAAAGGGAAGGGAGGGTATTTAAAGGGAAGGGAGGGAATTTAAAGGGAAGGGAGGATATTCAAAGAGAAGGGAGGGTATTTAAAGAGAAGGGAGAGTATTTGAAGAGAAGGGAGGGTATTTAAAGGGAAGGGAGGGTATTTAAAGGGAAGGGAGGGTATTTAAAGGGAAGGGAGGGAATTTAAAGGGAAGGGAGGATATTCAAAGAGAAGGGAGGGTATTTAAAGAGAAGGGAAGGTATTTGAAGAGAAGTGAGGGTATTTAAAGGGAAGGGAGGGTATTTAAAGGGAAGGGAGGGTATTTAAAGGGAAGGGAGGGAATTTAAAGGGAAGGAAGGGTATCTAAAGGGAAGGGAGGGTATTTAAAGGGAAGGGAGGGTATTTAAAGGGAAGGGAGGGTATTTAAAGGGAAGGGAGGGTATTTAAAGGGAAGGGAGGGTATTTAAAGGGAAGGGAGGGAATTTAAAGGGAAGGGAGGATATTCAAAGAGAAGGGAGGGTATTTAAAGAGAAGGGAGAGTATTTGAAGAGAAGGGAGGGTATTTAAAGGGAAGGGAGGGTATTTAAAGGGAAGGGAGGGTATTTAAAGGGAAGGGAGGGAATTTAAAGGGAAGGGAGGATATTCAAAGAGAAGGGAGGGTATTTAAAGAGAAGGGAAGGTATTTGAAGAGAAGTGAGGGTATTTAAAGGGAAGGGAGGGTATTTAAAGGGAAGGGAGGGTATTTAAAGGGAAGGGAGGGAATTTAAAGGGAAGGAAGGGTATCTAAAGGGAAGGGAGGGTATTTAAAGGGAAGGGAGGGTATTTAAAGGGAAGGGAGGGTATTTAAAGGGAAGGGAGGGTATTTAAAAGGAAGGGAGGGAATTTAAAGGGAAGGGAGGGTATTTAATGGGAAGGAAGGGTATTTAAGGGAAGGGAGGGTATTTAAAGGAAAGGGAAAGTATTTAAAGAGAAGGAAGGGTATTTAAAGGGAAGGAAGGGTATTTAAAGGGAAGGGATGGTATTTAAAAGGAAGGGAGGGTATTTAAAGGGAAGGAAGGGTATTTAAAGGGAAGGGAGGGTATTTAAAGAGAAGGGAGGGTATTTAAAGGGAAGGAAGAGTATTTAAAGGGAAGGGAGGGTATTTAAAGAGAAGGGAGGGTATTTAAAGGGAAGGAAGGGTATTTAAAGGAAAGGGAGGGTATTTAAAGGGAAGGAAGGGTATTTAAGGGAAGGGAGGGTATTTAAAGGAAAGGGAAAGTATTTAAAGAGAAGGAAGGGTATTTAAAGGGAAGGAAGGGTATTTAAAGGGAAGGGATGGTATTTAAAAGGAAGGGAGGGTATTTAAAGGGAAGGAAGGGTATTTAAAGGGAAGGGAGGGTATTTAAAGAGAAGGGAGGGTATTTAAAGGGAAGGAAGAGTATTTAAAGGGAAGGGAGGGTATTTAAAGGGAAGGGAGGGTATTTAAAGGGAAGGGAGGGTATTTAAAGGGAAGGAAGGGTATTTAAAGGGAAGGGAGGGTATTTAAAGGGAAGGGAGGGTATTTCAAGGGAAGGGAGGATATTTAAAGGGAAGGAAGGGTATTTAAAGGGAAGGGAGGGTATTTAAAGGGAAGGGTATTTAAAGGGAAGGAAGGTTATTTAAAGGAAAGGGAAAGTATTTAAAGGGAAGGAAGGGTATTTAAAGGGAAGGGAGGGTATTTAAAGGGAAGGGAGGGTATTTAAAGGGAAGGAAGGGTATCTAAAGGGAAGGGAGGGTATTTAAAGGGAAGGGAGGGTATTTAAAGGGAAGGGAGGGTATTTAAAGGGAAGGGAGGGAATTTAAAGGGAAGGGAGGATATTCAAAGAGAAGGGAGGGTATTTAAAGAGAAGGGAGGGTATTTGAAGAGAAGGGAGGGTATTTAAAGGGAAGGGAGGGTATTTAAAGGGAAGGGAGGGTATTTAAAGGGAAGGGAGGGAATTTAAAGGGAAGGGAGGATATTCAAAGAGAAGGGAGGGTATTTAAAGAGAAGGGAAGGTATTTGAAGAGAAGGGAGGGTATTTAAAGGGAAGGGAGGGTATTTAAAGGGAAGGGAGGGTATTTAAAGGGAAGGGAGGGAATTTAAAGGGAAGGGAGGGTATTTAAAGGGAAGGAAGGGTATCTAAAGGGAAGGGAGGGTATTTAAAGAGAAGGGAGGGTATTTAAAGGGAAGGGAGGGTATTTAAAGGGAAGGGAGGGAATTTAAAGGGAAGGGAGGGTATTTAAAGGGAAGGAAGGGTATCTAAAGGGAAGGGAGGGTATTTAAAGGAAAGGGAGGGTATTTAAAGAGAAAGAAGGGTATTTAAAGGGAAGGGAGGGTATTTAAAGGGAAGGGAGGGAACTTAAAGGGAAGGGAGGATATTCAAAGAGAAGGGAGGGTATTTAAAGAGAAGGGAGGGTATTTGAAGAGAAGGGAGGGTATTTAAAGGGAAGGGAGGGTATTTAAAGGGAAGGGAGGGTATTTAAAGGGAAATATGGTCAACAAAAGTAAAACATAAGTTAGAGGTAAATAAAGGATATGGTAATGAGACCATCTTTATCAATGCTGATCAGTTTGGTGCACTGCCCAGGGAAATGAATAGATTTTAATAAACTTATAGAACCTTGATGGTTGTAGAGGATGGCTAACTCCCTTCCAGCCTACAATGTTCACATATGATATCTTTAAATTACCCATAACTAAAGCTTTCTTAACTGTAAACATACAAGATGTCAGCCTTAATGCAATTACATACCAGAATATCCCAAACAACCACTTTCCCAGATACAAGTCCTGCAGCAAGCCTACAATTAAAAAAAAGTCGACCGATGGTAAACCGTTTATGAAAATACTACACAGTAAAGCCATGCATTATTAGTAGCAACCTTTGAAAATATTGATATAATAAATGGTGTTTAGTACCTTGAGAGATTCAATAATTAAATTTGTATGAATATTCAATTTCCCTTTCATCACATAGTAGTCACACAAATAATCAGTCAAGCATTTTGAACAACTGATAGAGATTCATCAGAATAACTTATCTAACTGACTCCTAGCGTGATCCTCTAACCACTAGTAGGGATCATGCTACATGAGCAGTGATAACTATGATGATGTTTAACCATTGTTTACACAATCTTTACTATAATATTATCTGTTTATCCGACACCACACTAAGAAAATTATGAAAAAAGATCGCCTCACACAAAAATCAAACCCAAGGCATATGATTAAAAAGCAAGCATGCTACCACTACCCCACTCAGTTGCCTTACCACTTCATGGGATAATTACGCACATATTGATTACTCATGACAATCTCTCACAGCGCATGAGACAGGCTAGTATACTAATTATTTTAATATAAACACCATGTAGCAATTTACATGTATATCAATGATCAAGAAGGCTTGCCTTGGCATCATAGTAAGTGGCAAAAGGATGCATATGCAAACTTTCTGATATTGATAATACAAGATCGACTACAAACACTGGCAGGAAGTTTTGAACAGAATACCAACCTCTTGCCCCTCAGATATGGAACAAAATTTATACACTGAAGACAGTAGACAATAAGGAATGATGAACAATAAAAATAAGCCCTAAAGAATGTTCTAGAAAACCAATCCCAAAGTACATTCCAGAGTTTTCATAGTAATAATCAAACAAGTGCAAAAAGAAGCATTGCTTTGTTTAAACCTAACAGATTCTAGAAACAAGATTTTGTGTATTAAGTACATTAATGAGGAACATCACCGCATACAGCCTATAATACTTTTTACTATAGATATAGTAAACAATAAACCATAGATATAGTAAACCATAAACCATAGATATAGTAAACCATAAACCATAGATATAGTAATCCATAAACCATAGATATAGTAAACCATAAACCATAGATATAGTAAACCATCGACCATAGATATAGTAAACAATAAACCATAGATATAGTAAACCATCGACCATAGATATAGTAAACCATAAACCATAGATATAGTAAACCATCGACCATAGATATAGTAAACCATAAACCATAGATACAGTAAACCATCGACCATAGATATAGTAAACCATAAACCATAGATATAGTAAACCATAAACCATAGATATAGTAAACCATAAACCATAGATACAGTAAACCATCGACCATAGATATAGTAAACCATAAACCATAGATACAGTAAACCATCGACCATAGATATAGTAAACCATAAACCATAGATACAGTAAACCATCGACCATAGATATAGTAAACCATAAACCATAGATATAGTAAACCATAAACCATAGATATAGTAAACAATAAACCATAGATATAGTAAACCATAAACCATAGATACAGTAAACCATAAACCGTAAATATAGTAAACCATAAACCATAGATATAGTAAACCATAAACCATAGATATAGTAAACCATAAACCATAGATATAGTAAACCATAAACCATAAATATAGTAGGGGTTTACTATATTTATGCTTTTTACAGAGCACAGAAAACAAAACAAACAAAGAGAAAAGTGCCCACACAGCAGCTGAACTAGAGACCCTCACATAAGAAGGTTCTGTTGAGTGAAGGAGTCCAAGTAACCGTAAGGTGAAAACACAACATTTTATTGATTTTTGAAGCGATTGCAATATTCAAATATTGCAATCACTTCAAATCAGGTATCAAGCAACACATCCTTGATTCACTCGAATAGTGATTGTGTACTTTTTTTACCATCTACATAAAGCAACTAACTACTAACCAGGGTCCAGCGCTATGACTATCCAGGGTCCAGCTATTCTAATGAGCATGTGGGTCCTCATCGCACAATTTTTTTCTGTTTCTCTCTGCCATGTAATTATTTTTAATGAAATAAAACAAACAACATATTTACCTGCGATTGTCTATCACCAAGACACACTCAACACTCTCTTGTGCATCAACTATTTTGATATCGCTATAGTATGGATTTGGCCTCCTAATCTGCAAATGGTATGTGCTAAATGTAGAGTGTACCATTAACAGCACAAAGTAGTGACATGACACCTGACTACTTTGCATCATGTCACTGCGTATATACTTTTCAATAGTGAGCTCTAGTGAAGGCATACGACAGTGTTGAATCACTAGAAATTGTCACCAATTTTGATTTTTTTTCAAAAGGCCATCAATTTGCTTCTACAATTATAGTCATGATACAATATATATTATTTAATACTAATCATATAAAATATATATAATATATACTATATCTACTATTATAGGTAATTATGTAGTACTTCCAACTCACATACAACTGTTTAGTATGGAGTGCAGGTTCAAGGATCTTAGATTCTGATATCATAAGTATAACAGATATAAGTTTATAACAATATAAGTTCTCATGTAGTGGATTTGTCTACATAAACAACTGCATAAACTAGATGCTCTTTTTGACCCTCTGTTTAATTGTTAACATTAGAAACACTTTATTGTAGTCTGTGTACTCGATTTAGTGTATTGTAGGAGTTGTCCTATCATGTGTTGTTGGTGAAGATAACTCCATCTACTACTACTCGGACATTAACAAAATCTTTTCACAAAAACATACAACTTACATTATGTATTTGCCTACAATGGTGAACCTTTAGTTTAAATACAAGAACCAGCCAATTGCATACTTTCACGAACAAATGACAAGATTAGGATTCACCTGTTTAAAATCTAAGCTAATGTAACTCCATACATAAACTATGTTTGTAGTTTTTGAAATAGTCAGGCATTATAAATCACTAGAAATAATTATATACCGAATTATTCATATACCACACTTACTAGTGATACTTCTCATTTTGTGTAATATTAAATATATATCAAAATGAATGGCAAGTATTAAAACTACTTAATATGATACCTGTTCCAGCAAACGCCCTCTCTGATTGGCTGATTTGGATTTGTTTGCGTCTTCCTGCGACTGAAAAAGGAGAATAAATTATGACACAAAGTCCGTGTAAACAAAATCATTCCAAGCTTTTCAGCATAAAATACAGGTAGTTGCCTCCTCGTGTCAAGCACTATAAGTGTTGCTTACTATAAATTAACAAGCAATGACCTAATACCCATGATATAAGTTCAACAGGCTGAACTTATATCATGGCCAACAAAGTTTATGTGTATGAATAAGACAAACGCTATATTAACCTATAGATTTGTAAAGATTTCCACATGAAACTACAGGAATTTAGAGAAAAAGTTAGTTTAGTACGCTGTTATGCACTTGTTAGTCATAATACATTGTATTGCCCACAGATGACAGGATTGTCATGCCTAAATTTTTCAGATCCATCAAATTTAAGCTGCAAGGTTGAAGATTAGCAAAGTCTATTCATCCCATTAAAATCTTATCAAAAATTATAATTGATACAATAATAATAATAATATAAACAGCCATTTCAACTAATTAGAAATGATATAAGAAATGGAAACCTTTAAATACACCACAAAGTTATATATTACGTCAGGTTTCAATTTGACACTATTGCAAAACCTCGTAAGTTTAAAGGCAAGTTTTATCTCCTAAAGTTTATAACTGTAAGAGATAAAACTTGCATTATGCTGATCACTGTAGTGATGATCAGACTGTAGTGATGATCAGACTGTAGTGATGATCAGACTGTAGCGTGAGCATTTCTTTAATAACAACATTCTAGTGATTAAAATTATGGATATCTCAGAAATAATGATTGGCTTAAAGAAACATTATTAAGGTGTCAATATATCCTCAATTTAAATAATATATACGTCGACGTTCAAACCAAGCTTCATGTGAATAGCACATGCAACACATAAAATACTAATATACAGTAATAAGTGAGTATCAATTACCAATATGGGCTTTTGTATCTTTTTATCCGCATGCTAAACAAAATAGCGTAATGGCGTTATTAAAAAACTATTATATTATGGTCTACGGATGTAGTTTTACAAGTGGCAGGAGAGATACAATAAAACTTCAGATTTTTACTGTAATCCTTTCCAAAAGGCTGTTTAAAAAGTTATTTGTTCAAAATCCAGTTATTTAAATTGAAAACTACATTCCCAATATAATCAATGTAAAATAATTTTAAACCATTCTAAATCTAGAAAATAGCTTTTTCAAACAATTTTTATGATTTAAACTATAAACTGTACGCATGTGATAAGAAAGCTGGTCATATGTGAAATACAATGATCATCTCATAAAAATCTATTAATAGACTAGAACAGATTGTGGAATGTACCATATACTGCTGTATCTGTAGCTGGTCATACCTCACCCTCGTTTACTCAAAGTCTTGTCAACTGTTTACCATAAATAAAAAATATAGAAATAGACTGCGATTTATTTTAAGAAAAAATTTCCTATATTAGATCATAAACAATACATCAACATTCCCTTCATTTCGTTTTTAGCAATTTTTATATAAACTTTAAAGTAGCGAAAGCTCGCCTATGCTCAGGTTGCAGGTATAAAACATTCTATGAAGGAATGTGTGACATAAAACAGCGCAACAGAAACATTCCATTTTTGGCAATCGTAACATCAAAACAATTAAGGTAGAGACATAATCCATGCTATGGTAGGAGGTAACAAAATAATCAGAAAAATCGTAGGAACGTTAATAAAGGATATAGTTAAGCATTGTATCAAATATTGTGCGTCTAAAATGGCCCACCTACAAAAATTTATTTTTGACACGAATCACAATTACAACTGCTCACAATAGAGGTTGAATACTAAATGTATTCAGGTTCACTCAGCTTTTGGTTCGCTCCAGAGGTGACATTTTTGTCAAAGTTCAAGGTGTAAAGGATCTCGAATTTTCTAGAGGAAATCCGCTTTAGACGATATCAGAAACGTTTGTAAGTCAAGGTATAAATGTACTTTACTAATATCTCATTAGCTGCGCTGTGTGCTCAAATGCATACTAGACAACTTATGTTTTACAGAATATATAAGCAATTTTGGTTCCAGATTATATGTTGCAGTCCACTTCCAAGACGTGTAAAAGGTTTACCTTATTCTAGTTCTGAACTCAACTGGAAAATTTGTTAGCTAATGCATTTAAACTATGAAATTTTGACAGTGATGCATGTTGAATGCCTTACACCATTTAATATCAAGAGAAGATAATTGCTTTCTAGATTAAACTTTTTATCAGATACTCACCAGAGAACTAGAATCCGAGACATTTTCAAAAAGTTTTGACAAGGCTCTTTTTAACTTCTGCATCTGTTATCTTTAGAGAGCTTACATCAAGTATATGTAGCATTAGTAGCTCTTTGAAGATGAAATTTTTAGTCTAAAAAAGTCATAAGTTACCAAACCTACGATAGCAATCTGACACATCTTATGATAGAGGTGGAACGAGACAGGTTTTTTAAGCTCGAGACGAGACTCGAGACACTGTCTTGTAAAAATTCGAGACTCGAGACACGAGACAGTAAAATAATGAGCATTTGGTGATGATTTCACTACACAAGTAATAGCTACTTGGTATATATAAAATTAATAAAACCATTTTTAAAATGAATTTTCACCTGGTGTAAACGATTTAAATGCAACATTTTAATAGTGATATGCATGTAGTTTTTGTAAACAAAAGTGACACAAACAGCTCTAAAATACCGAAGTTAAATATTCTAAGAATTTTGAGCTTGATTGATCACAATTATTATAAACATATTGCGTTGTACATGTATATTTTTACCATCTCTTGAATAGTTCTTACTTTTTAATGTAATGAATCTGATAGCCGTCGCTCTACAAAGAAATACCGCAACTAAAAGAACACACGATAACACTTTCATTCTTATCGTTTCATTAAAGATGTAGTTGCGTCAAAATTTAAGTTGATCTTAAAAGAAAGCATTTTTTTTCTCTATCAGTTGATATGTTGTTTGTTGTGTTACGCGATCGCATTGCCAAGATATTTGAAGATTAAAACCGAAAAAATCTGATCACCGTAAAAACGCTCAGGCCACAAAAACGTGCCCAGCCTCGCCAAAAATGATGTCACGCGTTTGGCAACCTCTCTCTATCTCTCGTATTCACATCGGCTATTTGCGATAAAAGTCTAGTCTTACGCGGCTCTATTGGCATATATCTTATTTTGTATTTGCTCGTGTTGGCTAGAATAAAATTTTAAATCCTGTTACAGATGCATTATTATGAATGTTTCAAAGGCCTCAAATAACGAAAATTGAAATTTTGTTCTACTCACTTTCTCCAAATGTTGTGTAAACATTTGGGTACCGACTACCAATTCTACCGGTCTACGGTAATTCTGTCTAGTCACTTTATGTAGAACGCGGTCTTTGTATCAGCACAGTTCTGCAGCTACCCATATAAACGATATACAGCCTCCCATAAGCCCCGCCCACATTATGTCGCCTATTACCGATTGCCTACGTACTAGTTTCTTACTACTAGCAAGCCACCTCTTTGAAAAGATTATAGACAGGGATAGAGTTTTAAGGATGAGAAGTCTGCTGCAAACTGGATTTGAACTCACATTCTCCAGTTCTGCGGACACCCATATACCATATCCGATTCACTACAATATTCTGCAAATCATGTTTTGCATTATCTTCAACAATATTATTTTATTATATAATTTTTACAAGCAAAAATATTTTCATCTCGGCATAAAGCTTTTATTAAAAATATTCATCAAGTCGTGGCCACTCACATAGTATTAGCTGATACAATAAGACAAATTCATCTACTGCAACAAACTCAAACAAAACATCATCCAGCACGCATTCAAGTCTTGCTTTCTCCTTTATAGCAGTTTCCACACTGACAAAGCTTCTTCGGCTGGTGGGACGACATAAACATTCTGTAATCAGTAAAACAAGTAAATGTAAACAAAGTAGATGCAATAAATATGTCATTCATAGATATGTCATTCTAAAGCGTATCTATTGACAGCTTCCAAATTGGGAGTTAAATAGATTGCGAGTGTAATTTTAAAAACGAATAAACATTTAATAAAGGCACAAGTACGCCAAGCCAACGATTCGAAGCTTTGGTTCTGGAAATTAAAGATTTGCAATGATCAATCGATTTTACCCACTTCCTACGAGTGAAAATAATTTGTAATTATGACTCTAATTTACCAAAGAAAATTCGAAAAAAATATTATAGCTAGGTAAAACGGCAGATAAGCTATGAAACGATGATTGGAGATAGCAAAGAATTATCATTTTATTAATTAGTATATGTATTTATGACTATAAAAAATATTACATTTACTAAAGTATAGAAGACTCTAAGTTAATTTACCTCCATTCTGTCTTCTTCTGCAGCAAAACGCTGCTGATGCCTGTCAGCTTTGGCCATAGGCTGTCTACTCTAATCTTTTACTAAAAGTTGCTCAGATAACTCTGAGTAGCGGTCGCTCGAACTTGAAGCCGTTTTAAAACTATGTATAACTTAGTAATTGTTGAAACGCGTTGAATCAGTAACGATGATAATGAATTCTCTAGCGATGAGAATCTTCGAGATCACAGACAACGCGTTTTACGAGTGATAACATTTATTACGGCCTATATAAAAATTTCGCGCTCGTGATTGGCTAACGAAGCGACCTCATATTTATCGCTTGTGGTTTTGTTTCAGATAACAAGCTTGTGACGTCACGAAATAGCCACCCGCTGGAACGTGAGCTTTTTAAAAGAGGGCCTCATTCAAACGTATATATCTCTGGACAGGGTTGGTCTACAAAGACAAAAATGGCATCAAATTGTAGCTGATGTTTTAGCCTTTTATGGGTCCTAATTTTATTTTTGACGCAACTACATCTTTAATGTTAAGTATTGTTTGTGTATTAACTGTAGTATGTGAATTATATTTAAACTGTACTCATGAAATTATATTAATTACTGTATACATGCACATGTATATTATTATATTGAGCTAACAAAACGTCATTGTTAACCGAACACGGACTATGGTCGACACGGCCTTTCGTTCGTTTCTCCGTGTCCGGGCAAGTTTTACCCGCGATTGGTAGTATATACGTAGACGAGGCCCGAATTTTATGAAGGACAGTTGATGTTCAGACACGATACGATAAAATATAGACATTTTACCCGCAAGTCTTATTTATTAAATTGGATTATCCGAAGAGTAATTAGATACGACCCGGTATCTGTTTTAAGGACACAGAACCGAACTAAAATATAACAGGGCCGTTGTCCGGACTACATAATTAAACTCAGTGGCCAACATAATCAATAGCAACAGGTAGTAACGGACCGGGTATAACTTTAAAGGCAGTTGCCCGCAATCCATTACAATATATGGGGTTGTTGCTACCGCAAGAAGCCATGTTTTAACAACCGTGCGCAGGCGCTTTAGTTCTATTTCCTGTCTCGAGTTTGGCAATAGTTAAGTCGAGACGAGACCGATACGAGACAGGTCGATACTCGAGACGTCTCGTGTCTCGTTCCACCTCTATCTTATGACAACAAAAATTATCATAACTTGTAAAGAAGCCATGTACAATCATTCTTGTCATACCTAGATGGCTCTGAAAAGTCTATTAAAGAATTATGGCATTGACAAGAATAGGCAGTCAGTAAGCAAAAGAATGTTAGCTATTTGGCAGGGTTGACTCGCCAAAAACCAAGCGGTTTAAACCAGCCAAAAAAACCTGTTTGCAAACTAATATTTCATTTAGTAAGTTGAAGCCAAAGTATTTGGATTGTCAGAATTCAGTTCATCAAGTTTCTGTTTTGAAAAGTTAAAGCAGTGCCTAGAATTTGCAATATGTCTCACAGAAAAAGAATCCCGTTTGGCAGTTTTTCACTCGAACTGCAGAAGGCAAAGGTTTTAAGGCAAAATGTAATAAGTACGTTGTTGAAATGCAAGGTCACGCAGATAAGCTTAAAACACACGTAGCAAATGTCAAGCTGCTCTTCACTACCACACAACTAATCTCTGGGAATCAGCATGATTAAGCATATTTGTGTGCTTTACCCTGGGTGAATCACAAGTTCCCATTGCATATTCTAGCAACAGTCTACACGAGAAGAGGTATGCTACATACTTTACTTTGGGGGTGCTTGAAACAGTACAAGTTCTATCAATCCAAGCATCCTAGTTGCTTTTTGACAAACTGTTTCAATATGCATATCCCATTTAATATCTCAACCGATATTCACACCTCAATATTTTATTGCTTCCCTGTTTATTGTTTTTGTTATTGCAAGCATATTTTGTCCAAACGCTGAAACATGTAATTTTACAGGATTTAACTGCATCTCATATTTATCTGTCCTGTATTAAGGTCATTCTGAAATTTATGCAGTCCTGGTTTGACTTAACATCACATTAAAGAAAGACGACATCGGCATAAAGCCTGATTTTTTAATGTTTAATCATATTAACTATGTGATTTATGTATAGGATAAACAACGCTGCACCTAGAACAGAAGCTTGAGGAACTCCAAATGTAACTAGCAACATTTCTGAAAGTCTACCATTCACCACAACCTTTTGGACAAAAAATATTGTACCCACAACTAGAGGTGGAACGAGACACGAGACGTCTCGAGTATCGACCTGTCTCGTATCGGTCTCGTCTCGACTTAACTATTGCCAAACTCGAGACAGGAAATAGAACTAAAGCGCCTGCGCACGGTTGTTAAAACATGGCTTCTTGCGGTAGCAACAACTCCATATATTGTAATGGATTGTGGGCAACTGCCTTTAAAGTTATACCCGGTCCGTTACTACCTGTTGCTATTGATTATGTTGGCCACTGAGTCTAATCATGTAGTCCAGACAACGGCCCTGTTATATTTTAGTTCTGTGTCCTTAAAACAGATATCGGGTCGTATCTAATTACTCTTCGGATAATCCAATTTAATAAATAACACTTTTGCGGGAAAAATTTCTGTATTTTATTGTATTGTGTCTAAACACCAACTGCCCTTCATGAAATTCGGGCCTCTTTTACGTATATACTACCAATCGCGGGTAAAACTTGTCCGGACACGGAGAAACGAATGAAAGGCTGTGTCGACCATAGTCCGTGTTCGGTTAACAATGACGTTTTTTTAGCTCAATATAAGAATATACATGTGCATGTATACAGTAATTAATATAATTTCATGAGTACAATTTAAATATAATTCACATACTACAGTTAATACACAAACAAAACTTAACACTAATGAAACGATAAGAATGAAAGTGTTATCGTGTGTTCTTTTAGTTGCGGTATTTCTTTGTAGAGCGACGGCTATCGGTTTCATTACACATTACGGTACATTAAAAATTAAGAACTATTCAATAGATGGTAAAAATATACATGTACAAAGCAATATGTTTATAATAATTATGATCAATCAAGCTCAAAATTCTTAGAATATATAACTTCGGTATTTTAGAGCTGTTTGTGTCACTTTTGTTTACAAAAACTACATGCATATCACTATTAAAATGTTGTATTTAAATCGTTTACACCAGGTGAAAATTCAATTTAAAAATAGTTTTATTAATTTTATATATACCAAGTAGCTAGTACTTCTGTGGTGAAATCATCACCAAATGCTCATTATTTTACAGTCTCGTGTATCGAATTTTTACAAGACAGTGTCTCGAGTCTCGTCTCGAACTTAAAAAACCTGTCTCGTTCCACCTCTACCCACAACTAAAGCTTAGGATTTACGTTGTATTGAGATTGTCGCTTAAATATTAATTTGTTATGATCTATTTTATGAAACGATTTGAGAATTTTAAGAAAGCGGTATGTAAAGTTGTTTTGTTTTCTCGAGACTGCTGCAGGCCATTTAGAAAAGTCACAATTTGAGTGTGCAAAAAACCTTTTCTAAAATCGTGTTGGTTGACATTTTGTTAATAATATATATTAACAATAAGCAATTGCGCAAATTTGTCGCCAGACTATTCTCCTTTTGTTCAAATAAAATACAGGATCATACTACTTTAAATTTTTTCAACTACCAGTTTTATTAAATAGGATGTAGAGCAGCCCAGTTCAAGATATTCCTCCGATATTCCCCTTTGCGTAATACTCGACTTCATTTACTTACACAAATTGCCCCTTTTTGTTTAATGAGGTTTGCAACAAAGCTAATTTCATGGTCAGTTCCCAAATAAATACTATTAAATTTTCAATCACAGAAGGTTAGTAAAAGTATGAGGTTTGCGAAGAACTAAATAAAAAGGCAGTCAAAGCGAACAATTTAAACGAAAGGTTGAAGGCGTGTTGACCGTGACCTTGGTTGAGAACAGCAGCCCATGCTTTTTGAGAATCGTTGAAAAGCACGGGCAATAAGTGCTTAGGGGTGTCGCGAAAAACTGATAGCGATTTGCAGTTTGAACTGTTCGCTAAAATAGACTTAAAACGAAATCTAGAGTAGTACGTACCATTGAACTTAAAACCCTTTCCAGGGGTTTTTAGTTCAATAGTACGTACTTACTTTAATAAAATATGTACGCGCTACTCTAGATTTGGTTTCAAGTCTATTTTATTGGACAGTTTTAGTCCACTTAATCCGTAAATATTATGGATTACTGATCGAATGTCTTTTACGTTAGACACTTTATCTAAATTATTCCATCTCATTTAGCTAATGAGGTGCATGAATTTTAAACAGTTCTGATATACGAACTTGCTGGTGTGTAGTTGTTACTAGTCATATGGTAGGAGATTATTTATTCTGCACGTGAACACTGATAATAAAGAAGTAGCCATTACCGTTGTAACGAGCGCAACTGTCTATATTTATTTGACGTCCTTTAACACAAAACCCGGAGGTACACAACTCCTAGTATTATACAATGCAGTGTAACATAACACGAATATAGCACATCTCCTTTCCTAAGTATGTTTGAAGCAATGAGTAAAACAGAAAATGCTTTTGAAATGAGTAAAACCAAACATGAGTAACAAAGTGATATGACTAACATGACTAGCAAGGGAAATGCACTGAGTACTGGAAGCAACTAGCTACAAAATGAATAACATATAAAAGCTATAATCTGACTGACTGGCGATGCCTAGCATTCTTCAATCAGTCGACATGGCGGTCTGATTGTACGACGAGGTCTCGAAGTCGTAGGCGTGCTACCCATACTTTGGGCACAACTTGACAGAGAACTGTGTGAATCCGGATTGTCAGGTATTGAATTGTCAGTATCGGGCGGAGAGTCAATAAGGGCTGTTCGGTTTCGGCGAATCTCGCTACCTGCAGATACTATATACGTGCGATTAGGTAACACCTCTTTCACTTGTCCATATCGTTGTAAATCACGTACAAATACGAGGCAACCTTTTCGTAGGGTAGGCAACTCTTTAACCTGTTGTGATCGGTCATGTCGCTCTTTCATTTTCACTTTGTATTCCTCATTGACAGACTGGAACGCTTTGTGATCTACCTGGCTGGTTGTGTGATAATGAATTTGAGCAACCTGCGTACGAAGACTGCGGTTCATTAGCAACTCAGCGGTCGATCTTCTTCCATGTATCGGCGATGTACGATAAGCTAGAAGTCTTAGGTACAAATCTCCAGATTTCTGAAGTATGGACTTTATAGTCTTAACCATTCGTTCTGCAGCACCGTTGGCTCTGGGATACATAGGCAATGAAGTCACACTTTGAAACTTGTAGGTTTTTGCAAAGTCTCTAAAATCTTGTGAAGAATATTGTGGTCCATTATCAGACAGAACCATTTCGGGTACTCCGTGCCTGGCAAAAATGCTTTTTATCTGGTTGATTACACTTTTGCTGCTTTCATTGGGTAGTAGGACTACCTCTGGGTATCGAGAGTAGTAGTCAGTCACGAGTAGAAAAGACTTTTTATTGTGATAAAATAAGTTGGTGCCTACTATCTGCCATGGTCGGCTAGGAGTGGCTGTAGGTAGTAAAGGTTCTTTAGTGACAGGAGCGGTCTCTTTACATACCCTGCAGTTTTTAATCATTTCCTCGATCTCTCGTGCCATGTTTGGCCACCAAACGCATTGATGTGCTCTCTCGGTACATTTATTTAATCCTAAATGCCCTTCATGCAGGTTGGCTAAAATTTCCAGACGTTCTGTTTGTGGAATAATTATGCGGTTTTGATAAGTCAACAAATCATTGCACAGCGTAATATACCCTCTGCTTTCAAAGTATGGTTTGATTATGGAATCGATACTGGACAAATAGTGTGTCCACCCAGAGTTTACATACTTCTTGACCTGGCACATCACTTCGTCCGCTTCTTGAGACAGCCTAAGCTTTTCGACATGCATATCTGTGCTTGGCATGAGCATAGCTTGACGAGAATACGTGTCTACTTCTTCTACAAATAGAGTATCATTCTCTGTGGGAATGGCACACGGGTATCTCGACACTGCATCATCAGAAACATTATCCTTACAGGGAATATGTTTTATCTGGTATTTAAAACGTATTAGTCTTAGCCTGAATAGTTGTATTTGAACTGGCAGTTTACTGATTTCCTGATCTCCAAGCAGTGACACTAAAGGTTTGTGGTCGTTCTCTATAGTAAGGTCAAGTATACCAATGATATATCGAGCAAACCTTTCTGCGGCCCAAGTAACTCCCAATGCCTCCTTCTCTATTACGGCATATTTACGTTCAGTTTCGGACAGAGATCGGCTTGCGGCAGCTACTAGTCGACGGGTGCCATCTGACTGTTTCTGACTCAAGACAGCTCCTAACCCATAGTCGGACGCATCCGTTGACAAATATGTCTCTTTATTTGGGTCATACGGGGCAAGAATCGGTGTAGATTTAAACTCCTCTTTGAGACGATCAAACGCTTTTTGCTGGGAATCATTCCATATCCAGCAACTCTTTTTGCACAAGAGCTCTTGGAGCGGTTGGCTGATATGCGCTACAGCAGAACTAAACTTGCCATATTGGTTGACTATGCCTAGGAAGCTCCTAACATCACGTACACACGTTGGTGTCGGAAAGTCAAGCAATGCAGATATTCTTTCACCTGCGTGAATACCACTAGCGTCAATGCGATACCCTAAATACTCTACTGACGTTTTCTTTAGGGCACACTTGGCATGATTTAACGTCAGACCAGCGTCGTGCATGCGACGTAGCACTTGCGATAAACGGGAGTTATGCTCTCTCTCGTCATTACCCATCACTAATACATCATCCACATGTACTACGACACCTGCGATACCTTCTAATATTTTTGCCAGTTCTCTGCAGAATATCTCTGGAGCTGATTTTAGTCCAAATGGCAATTTACGGTAGTAGAAACGTCCAAATGGTGTCAAAAAAGTGGTGAGATGTTGGGATTTGGCAGACAATGGTATTTGCCAAAATCCGCAGTTGGCATCTAGTTTTGAAAATATGTGACCACCATTAAGTTTTGACAGACTGTCCTCAACGGTTGCCATGGGAAAAACTTCACGTCGTACGTACTTATTTAGCTGTGTAAAGTCTGTACAGATACGAGCACTGTCCCGTTTAGGTACAACGACCATCGGTGCACACCATTCCGTAGGCTGTTTCGCTTCTACAATAACGCCTAAAGATTTCATACGCTCTAACTCTAACTTAGTTTTGTCAAGTAATGGAAAGGGTACGGCTCGTGGCACGAATATACTGTACGGCTTGGCATCGTCAGTCAGTCTGATCTCACATTCAGTCTTTACAGCTCCTAGACCCTGAAAAAGTCTTTTATCAACAAAATTATCAACACCATTCGATAAATCATCAACATTATCAACATTACAACCAAGCAAACTAAGACTTTGACATGCAAACTTGCTCAATAGGTTCACATCTTGATTACGCACAACGTAAATTGTTTCTGATATAGATTTGTTACCATGTGTAAGAATTGCATCAGTTTGACCAATAAAAGGTATTTCTAAGTTACCAGGACCTCTTAGTCTCTTAGTATTCGGCTGCAATGGTGCGGATATAACATTTGGTCCACACACAGTTGCTGAAGCACCCGAATCTAGTTTAAATGTTGCCGTATTGGTATGTCCCTGTATGTCAATGGCTAGTTTGGCCATCCATGGTTTACTACCATTTTTATAGCTGTTCTTGATTTCTCCAGTAAACAGCTCGACTTTAGTCACAGATTTTCCAGAGAAGCACATTTGCTTCCAATGGCCTCTCTTGCCACATGCAGTACAAGTAGATCTCAATGCTGGACAGGAGTCTCTGGAATGTGGGGCTTTTCCACAGCGTTTACATCGCTCTTTAGGGATAGATGAGGCAACCCTATTATTTGCAGAAGTGTTGTCAAAGCTATTGGCGTGTCCTTGGGTTGTCAGCCTGTGTCTAATATTACCAGTATTCGATGATTTGTGTCTTTTTAACCTTTTGAATACCGTTCCCGTAATCTGACGAGCTGAGAGCGCAGTCTCAGCGTACCAAACCCGTAATTGCCCGTCAGATCTGAGTCTTCGATACGTATTTTTTAAATTCATTTATTTATTTTAAAAACGGCACTAAAATTTTTAATTAATATTTTTAGGAGTTTTAAAAGATATCACACTACTATTTTGAGGAAATATTTAGTCCCTTCTACGCATGTGCAAAAAAAACACGTTTTTAGAAGTTGAACGTTCTTAATGGAAAGCTGATCATCATGAACGGACGCGATATTTGAGGCGCTGCTAAAAAGATTCGTTTACAGGAAGATACCGACTGGTTTGAAAGTGAAGAAGAGAATTTTAGACCAGAAAAATGTGAGGAAGACGATGAAAGTAAAAAAGAAAATCAACAGAATGAATTGGATTGCGAAAGTGAGACTGAAACGGCCGGCATTGAAACGGCGAATAATGGCGGATATCAAAGAGGAGCTGATTTAAAACCAAAAGAATTACATTTTGCTGACAGCCTGGCAGGAGTATAAGTTTGAATTCTTAAACAGGTAAGTGTTTTTTTATTCAAAGCTTTTTAAACATCGGCCATGATAAATGTTTTATTTAACGAAACGAATAAATATGGCCTTCAAAAACATTGCGATGCTTCGGAGCCTGTTGATGATAAATATTTGGCGAGTTGCTTGTTTAGTTTTGCATATAGGTATTTCCAAAAAGCCTACTCTATTGCCTTACTGGTCCACATTCCTTTATTATCTACGCTGATTTTTAATCAGTTTATAAATTGAAAGAAAATTAGGAGCAAGTTTACACTTTATTGACAATTTTGAAGACCCTGCTGGCAATAAATTGTTCAAATTAAAAATGTTTTTGCCATGACATGCGACTGGTTCTATCCTGTTTTTCTATCTGATAAATTTATATTTGTAGATGAAAGCTTGCTGGCATGGAAAGGCTGGCTCAACTTCAGACAGCATATTCCATCTAAAAGATCTAAATTTGGAATTATGTTATTTGCTTTCCGTTGCTGTCTCTGGCTATGTGCACCAATTGTCTGTATACATTGTCGATGAGCAAGCTGAATGCACTGGCAGCGGAGTCACTCTTGGAATATCTTTGTGCGAGTCATGTTTTGATCCTTACCATGCTAGCTAAATTTATTTACAAATGGTATCTTATTTAGTATCTGCAAATGCTTCACTGCTTTGTATTGCTAGCTTTTGTACATACATTTGCTAATCTATTGTATTAGTTGTGCATTGATGTGCTGTATTTGTTGCACACTGCCATCTTCAGAGCAGCAGTCTAATCAAATAGTTCAGTTCTCATATTGTTCTGCAATCTCGCAGTCTATGATTTGCTGTTCCTGCTCATAAATGTTGCTTCCTGTCTTTTGCTGCTTCACCAAATGTGTGAATATAGGCTCACAACTCAATTCTTCTTGCACACATCCAGTTAATCTTTGCTGCAGCACACATGAATCTGTGCAATTACTTTATATGCAAATTTTTTACATAAATCTAGTTTCAAGAAATGCATAAAAATTCAGAGCAACAAATTGTAACTGCGCATATATAGATGTCTAGCTGCAAAGTTTTTGCAAGCTGTGTGGAGGAAAAAATCTCAGTCTGCAGGAAAATGTCTCAGCTTCCAGATGCATATTCATTTGCAGTTTTGTGCCAATTTGCACGAAAGTTGGAGCAACCTTGTCGGATGACTGTCTTGCGCTGCTTATGGACATGGCGTCTCGAGCTTTTCCAATGGCGCTCCCGCAATACATCGGAGCTCATAACTCCGCTTTCAATGCTCTTGGACGACTAAATTTTTTGCAAATTGTTGTGAACATATGAATCCATGCAAGAATTATTTATACAACATTGCCAATTGCTTTTAGTGAATATAAAATACAATTGAAAATGACGTACTAACATAAAAAACTCGTAGCTTCAACGAATTGCGAATCTTGCAGGTAAGCAAATGCAAGCTAACTACATTAAAAAAGTATCAGCTTGTAGAGAAATTTCTCAGAATTCCGATGCATGTTAATTTATGTAACTACCTCAATTTTGAAAAAAATTGATGCAGTTTTTACGCAGTGGTGTCGAAGGCTCAAATCGCCATAGTAAATGCACTGGTACGCTGTGGAACTTCCAGCCGTAAGCCCGCGGTCGCTAAAGGGTTAAGTAAGAGTTTCGGTTTGAGCTAGATGCGTCATTCTTTCGGCTAAGTTGTGGCTGTCGTGAACTGAATCTGTTGGCATGTACATCTACAGCTGATCCCCTGACTACTGACTGTGCTTGTTTAGCTGATTCAAAGCGTCTAGCTATCATCACTGTGTCATCTAGCGTCAGATCTGCATCGGCTTGTAGTTTTTCACTCAACTTGTCTTCAGTAATGCCCACTACTAATCAGTCACATATTAGCTCTTTCCGTAGATCTCTATAGTCACAAAACTCGGCTTGGCGATATAGATTGTGAATAAACACATCTATAGAATCACTACCTTGTGTCAGTTTGTTGAATTTAGCTCTCTCAACAATGAGATTTCTCCTAACTCCGAAGTATTCATTGAATGCATCGATCACAGAATTGTAGTCAGTTTTTTCTATTCCACGGCTAAGCACTACATCCTCTGCTTGCTCCCCTAACGTATAAATAAGAGTGTTAATCTGTTCACGCTGAGGTCTAGTATCCAAACCGCTCGCTTCTCTATACCTCCTCCATCTACTATACCATCTCGTCCAACCGGCAGGTTCGGCAAAGTCAAATTTGTCAGGTGGGTACAGCTTGGGTGCAGAATAATGCACTCCTAATGGCTCCACCGTTTGTTCATCGGCATCACCGGCTTCCCCCTCTTCGTCAGACATGATACAAACACTGCTGCCACCATGTGTAGTTTTTACTAGTTAGATGGTAGGATATTATTTATTCTGCACGCGAACACTGATAATAAAGAAGTAGCCATTACCGTTGTAACGAGCGCAACTGTCTATATTTATTTGACGTCCTTTAACACAAAACCTAGAGGTACACAACTCCTAGTATTATACAATGCAGTGTAACATAACACGAATATAGCACAGCTGGTGTTGAAAAATTTAATTAGGTAGTAGATTTGTCACGTTTGAAGTAAGTTGAATTAAATAGATTCCAATTTGGTAAACATATTTTATTTATAAATAACTCATTTTTTGTTTCGCCTTGAAACATTAACGCCCAACGTTAAAGATTCTGTTTGCATATTTTATGCTTACGGTTTTTTACTTATCAAGCTTATGTTGACTGAAAGTTAAGGTTAATTTTTTCTCCTTTTGGTGCATCAACTATTCGAACCGGACGCTAAAGCAACATTTTTTAAAACTACATTGTTATAAGGTCGTTCACGACTTGTGTTTTTCAAGGCCGTTCGATGTTATTTCGACGTCATTTTGCTTGTCACCAATGTTTCAATTACTATAGAACATGCACATATCTAATTGATTAATCAATCGCCTAAATGTTAAATCTGATATGAGACAATATATGCATCAATTGAATTCACATTATCCATATCACATGCTTATGTTTGCTGTAGTCAAAAACAGCAAATTTTAATAGCCCACAATTTGCGAGCTTGCTGTTGCTTTATTTAAAAATAGTGCCATCACATTTTTGAGGTCTGCTTAAACATACAAACCACCAACTGAACCATAAATAGCTACCTCAACCATCAAGAAAAATTAGCCATTGTGGCAAAAATTTCGCATTTGTGTTGTTTGCTCGAGTACTCCTAAGCTTCCTTGTATTTATTATCTTGATTATATTATGTTTTTGACCAGGTAATATAGGTTTAACAATAACAATTCTTCTGTGTAACAATGTAGATTGTTGTAATTTAATTAAAGATTAGATTGTCTCAGCAAAGTAAAGAGCAAAAGCTTATTTTACATAGCCTGAAAGTTTGATTAAAAAATTAAATTTTGAGAGAATATCTAAATCAAAGTATACCTAGCTGTATAAGAGAATTATAAAAGCAAAATAATAGACTACAGTTCTATAACAGTGTCATCAGAATGAACTATATTTCATTGTTAAAGCACATCAATTACATAAGTACTTTTATCATTTATTTCAGTACATCAAAGTCTCTGCTTTCGAATGAGCCTATATTCAATACACAAAGAATAATAGAACTATGAAAGAGCGGGGGTCAAAAGTATGTCCTGCAATTAAAAAACACTTAGTTGTGGTTCCCACAATGTGATGTCATAATTATCATTTAGCCGTAGATCGTCAATCTTTTTCGCTGCCATTGAAGCTGCGCTTTTCTGCGACAATCGGTGCTCTTAAACCCGGAGAGCGCTAATAATAATCTAGCATTCTAGATAATCAACAATGCTCGGGGATCATGCTAACGCCCAACCAATACAAACACATGTTCTGAGTTAATGGATTTCAGGTAATGGTTAGAGTTTACTTATTCCATCCTTTCGTTCATTTAAACATTTATAGATCTATATTATTATCACATCGTTTTATGTGATATTATAGCATTGTTTGTCCCATACAGAAATGATTAATAACTTGATTAATAACTAATTAGTAATTAAATATCAAAAAGAAAAAAATTAAAGTCTTTATATTGTATTATATTCAAATAATTTACAGTATATGGAAAATAGAAAACAGGTGTATTGGACAGTTAAATTAATCACTTTGTGTATGCTAGTAGCTTATAGACAGATTAAGTTATTTACAGTAGGCTTCTCTATTTTGAACAATCGCAGAGTGCAATGAGTCAGCCCCAACGATTGATTTAATTCAATTGACTTTTACAACAAAATTAAACAAAAACAGAAATGACTACTAACAACGTACCTTGTTGTTAATCACCCATGGTGGTAAAGGTAATCAAATCACATTGATTAAATTGTAACCTGCAGGGGTTTGGCCCTAGGACTATATGTAGATTGCACCTTTGCCAGATCATGCAATGCTTGAAATTAATTAGCCTCAGTCGTGCCCCTCAACATCACAATAAAAGGAGAGGGCTAGTGCATAATATCATCGGAAAAATGGTGCTTGGAATCTGAGTTAATTATCTTAAAAATAATCTGTACATGGAGAGCTAATGACACCGATTCCTTTGTTATCTTCATTGGTTCTCTGGAGTTGTCCTACCTTCGCCCACCACTAGCGTCATTATCGTCATTGATAAATATAAGCGGTAAGCGATAAAAATAAGCGGTAAGAGCACACAACACCGAATAGGAAAATTTTGACATCACAGTTTTCAAACCTATACTATTGAACGTTTCTGCAGTAGAGCTCTTGGGAAATCCTATAAACACCAACCAATATCTGTCTCACCAGGTCAAGCAATGGCTCATTTGAAAGCAAAGATATTGAAGAACTTAAATAAGCTGAAACAGTACTTATGTAATTTATGTGCTTTAATCATATTTACTCTCTTTAGTTTTTACTTTTGGTTTTGTCAAATTACTACAGGCTTTTATGAATGTATTTCTCGTTGAGTGTGAGAGTTGAAGTTTCTTAAGCATTTGATTTTCTACCGAGTTTTCCTAATCATTCTAGTTGTTATCAAGATCAGTCTGACCGACCCTTCATGTGACTTCTACAATTAAGTTTGTTTTTAATGTTATTGTTGTGCTAATATATTTTAGTGCAAAATATGCGACGTCGGCTACAAGAAGAATCCTTCATGGAAATAGCGCTGCAAACTAGTGTTGTTTTTTAAATTGCTGAATTTTGAAGACCTCACATCAGGTGACATGGCGAAAGTGGTCAATTTTGGTTTTGACACCATTAAAGATGCATCCTCAGCTCTTTCATCTTCAATTAGGTCAGGATTTGGGACTAATTTTCAGCACACTGTCGTTTCAACATCAACAGGACGCGTTTTAATAACGAGTCAGGGCATACAAATACTAAAGGTTTTGGAACTAAAAAGTCCGATTTATGAGTGTGTTATGACTCACCTCAGAGCCTATTATGATAAGTTTGGTGATTGCACAAAATCATTTTTACTTTTGTTAAATGAACTCCTCATACAAGTTGCTCACTTGTCTGGAAATCCTACTTGCTTCAGTTATTTTCAAGAAAAAGACAGAGTTGCTCAGAGAGTGAAGCTATGCCAAGAGATAGAGCATATTCTGGCTCATACATTAAACCATTTGTTTACTTTGATGAGCCAGTATTGTCTTGTATCAGACATCGCTTTAGTCACTCATGACTTATCTCATCATATCGTAAACATTATCGCCGGTTACCTTAAGACTCATCTTGCCGACCAGGATGCTTTTTATCTCGGATCATTTTCAGTTCAGTTGATCAAAACATGGAGAAAATTTAAGACCTTCTCGTCTGTCGACTCTGTTGTACATCAGCTGTTAAAAAACAAAAAATATATTCTCATTGAAAATGTCGGCCAATCCTTGTCAGCCTCAGCCTTATTTCCTGGATATTTACTAAGTGTATGGTTTTGTCGTTTCAAACGTCTACAAAATGCAAAAATTAGTGTGAACGAAGGGAGGTTTGTTTTGTTGTCATGTCCTCTTGACAGCAGTGCTACAGACGGTGATGACATCGCAGAATATTCCCTTCATGATAACAAGGGTATAGATGGAGCTTTATATCACAAACGCGTACGTGCATCAAAAGTCCTTGAGTTGATCACGAGGTTTGGAGTTCAGCTAATCATTACTGTTTACCAACTCTCTACCACTGATAAAGATCTCTGTCAACAACATAATATGGATGTTATTCATGCCCTTCCGGAAGACGAGCTTGAATTCTTATCCAGAGCCTGCAATAAAGCAATAGTCTATGATATTAATGATTTAGCTATAGACAATGTTTGCCCATTTAGTAAATGTAATGAACTAACTTTCGGAACAGTTATCTACTCTCATCTCATCCCAAAAGATGCATCTGGTGTGTCCACATTAGTATTAGGAGCGCCAACGGAAGGTATCGCTCAACTTAAAGACCTCATTTCAGGCAGTTTGAAAGCAGTAAAAAGCTCACTTGTTTCACGCGATGAAACTCAATGGATGAAGTGAGTAACATTTGCTATGCCTTTGTTTCATTATCCTATCTGGAATGTTCTTTCCTTTTGTTCATGCATCTACACTAACCATGTATTAACTGGATCAATGCACAATGGCATATATCATCATACTCTGAATATTCATCATACCCACCTGCTACCTTATGTAATACCACCTTTACGTGTGATGTTTCAATAAAATTCTTTGTTTTGCTGGATGTTTTGTAAGGGCCATTAAAAAAAACAACCAATTTAAAACCAAAGCCAAAAAGTTAAACCTCTTTCTAATGAAAATTTCATCGATATTTAAAGTTAAATATAACTGAATTGTAAATGAGAGAGCTTATGTAGCATTAACAGTTTCTCGCACTTCATTCGTTTTGCCCTCATATTTATCTCCCTTTTTTACCTTCCAATAGAGGTCACTCATTTTATTATGTTAATATCACCTTATTTGCTTCTTCTGTTTTTATATTTAATCACTATTTAAATGCGCTTTTAGTAATCAAGAGAATATGTTTTATGCTTATTTATAATTCGCTTTCTTAAATTTGACAAAGAGGAGCATTTTACATATTTTGTTCTGTGCTGATTTATCTTGCAGGAAAAACAAAATAGTTATCGGCTATAAAAATGATTATTGGGAGATAAAAATAGTAATTTTCTGTTAATCTTTCTATTCCTGGTTTAATTGGTGTTTGGTAAAATAGTGCAGGTATATTTTCAGAATTGATGCTCGGTCACTATTTCTGTCAATTTGTTTGTAGTGCAAATGTACAAAGTGGTATGTTTTCCAGCTCTTCAAAGAACTCTTCAACCGGTGTGACTAGGAGTAGAATATCAAAAGTTCTGTCAAAACGCTACAATTTAACTTGTAAATGTTAATTCAGCATTGTTAAAATTGAAATAGTATATAGAGTGGGAATACATATAGAGTGTGAATCATAGCCTTACGCAAGGATTGTATATTTAGTGCACAAATTATTCCTTACATTCTGAATGCAATATTTTCCTCTTCTGATTGGTTTATTAAGAAGTAACAGTCCACATAAAATGATTTTTATTTGATTATGTCAGAGAAATTCACTCAAAAATTTCACAAATCATGTGGAGTGTATGTGAAACCAGAATAGTTTGTTGGTTTATTTTACTTGTGCTTTAAGATCTACTACGTTAATTGTAAAGTTTAATAACAAGCATATTCTGCTTTCAGATTTCATGGGGATCATGAAGTTAGTTGGCAGTTTTTGCTATAATGATATAGTCATGCCTATTAATAGGGTGATATATTATATTGTGACCAATCATAATCCAACTTGCTGCTGATGAAAGTCTTATTGTTCAGCTCGAGTTCAAAACTTTGTTTCTAGTGCTACATAGAATCAGTATGTCTCACTAATCTCTAGCACACTTACACCGGTTCTCAGGCTATACTTCGCAAACCTGTTCAATCACCAATACTTCAACTCTATCATCACTTCATTTGCTGCATCCAAATATATACAGAAGAAGTGCCGTATCTACAGGATATTTACTGAGTTTTGTAGCCTGAACTAAAAGTTCTTATTTGAAAATACTTTTTTTCCTTTCCAGCTGTTTACTATCAGTGCAACTGCACATGGTTTTAGCTCACCTGCAACTGTTGTCATATGTTAGTCCGGTACTAGCTTAGGAGTAGGTACTAGACTTCTGTGTACTAACCATGAAGCTCTGTTTGTAGCACAAACGATCTTCATAGTTCATTATCATGATTCCTATCTGCTAAAAATGTGACTATTTATGAATGATTCTGTCAGACTAACTCGACGCATGTAAAAAGGTCCAAAAAGGATAAATAAAGTGAAAAGGTTTTTTTTAAGTTTGAAGATCAATCAAAATTGAGTTCTTAATAATTTTGAATTACAAACATTACCTGACATCTGGTATACAATAAATATGAGTCTGAAGGTTTGTTAATTTCCATTTCAAATTAAAAATAGCTAGTTGATAGACCTTAACAATGTTGATCTGTCGTATAACATCTCTCCCTCCATCTCTCTCTCTTTATCTCTCTCTCTCTCTATCTCCCTCTCTCTCTCTATCTCCCTCTCTCTCACTATCTCCCTCTCTCTATCTCCCTCTCTGTATCTCCCTTACTCTATCTCCCTCTCTTCATCTCCCTCTCTCTATCTCCCTCTTTCTCTCCTTCTCTCTATCTCCCTCTCTCTATCTCCCTCTTTCTCCCTCTCTGTCTCTCTCTTTCTATCTCCCTCTCTATCTCCCTCTCTCTATCTCCCTCTCTCTATCTCCCCCTCTCTCTCTCTCTCCCTCTCTCTATTTTTCTCTCTATCTCCCTCTCTATTTCCCTCTCTATTTCCCTCTTTCTATCTCCCTCTCTCTATCTCCCTCTCTCTATCTCTCTCTCTCTATCTCCCTTTCTCTATCTCCCTCTCTCTATCTCCCTCTCTCTATCTCCCTCTTTCTCTCCTTCTCTCTATCTCCCTCTCTCTATCTCCCTTTTTCTCGCCTCTATCTTTCTCTTTCTATCTCCCTCTCTATCTCCCTCTCTCTATCTTCTTCTCTCTATCTCCCTCTCTCTATCTCCCTCTCTCCCTATCCTTATTTCTTTCTCTATCTCTCTCTTCCTATAGCTCTCTCCCTCTCTCCCTCTTTCTCTCCCGATCTTTATCTCTCTCTATCTCCCTCTTTCTCTCCCTCGCTCTATCTCCCTATCTCGCTCTATCTCCCTCTTTCTCTCCTCTCTATCTTCCTCTATCTATCTCCCTATCTATCTCCTTCTCTGTATCTCCCTATATCCCTCTTACTTTCCCGCTCTTTATCTCTCCCTCTCTCTATCTCCCTCTTTCTCTCCCTCTCTCTATCTCCCTATCTCGCTCTATCTTTCTCTCCTCTCTATCTCCCTCTCTCTATCTCCCTCTCTGTATTTCCCTCTATCTCCCTCTACCTATCTCCCTCTCTATCTCCGTCTCTCTATCTCTCCCTATCTATCTCCTTCCCTATCCATCCTCGCCTCTCTATCTCCCTCTCTCTATCTCCCTCTCTCTATCTAACTCTTTCTCCCGCTCTCTATCTCTCTATATCTCTCTCTTTCTACAGTTTTATAGTTTGTCTAGAATGGTTCTTAATTGAAAAATTATATTTAACATTTATCAGCTTATACAAGTCTCAGTCTGCCTGCGTTTATAAGTTTGGATGATTGTCTTGTAAAAATTGATTATCAAAAATCGTCTTCTCCTGATGTATGTTAATTCTTTAATGGTGTGAAGTTCACAGCTTCAGTCTGATGAAGTTTTAAAGGAAACCTCCATAGATCTCTCACTATTTTTTAGATGGCTTCAGGCTTGTAGGTGTATCAGTATTATTACCTATGTGAAAGGATGTTGAGGCATACTGCTTTGATTAAGCTAGAAACTTACTATTACCTCATATGATAGCTTGTGGCAGCGAAAGCACTATTATGACACTGTTTCTAAATCTCTCAGCACATTTTACCTTTGTAGATATCAGCTCCAATTTTACTAAGACTGGTTTGTGTATTGATCATAAGTCGATTTGTGCCTTCGCTCTTTACTCTGAAATTTGTGGCTGGTTTGAGATCCTTATTAAATGGAAAATGCAACAATAATTGTTATTTTAGTCTTTTAATCGTTAACACCAGTTCATTCTTATCTAATAGTTGTTATTAACCCTTGGTATCCTTGTTTAATGCAACCGAAACCAGTCTTTTTTTCATTATCACGGATTGATTTTTTAAGTGATCAATTCAGCTCAATACATTTAGGTCTAAAGAGGGAGAGTATAACTCAAACTTTTGCCTTGTTCGAAGACAAGAAAAGCTTGGTTGTTTCTCTTTTTAGATCATCCCCCAGAGTACCTCTGCACAATAGCCGTTGGTGGGACATTCGAGCTTGTTCTCCACCATATCATTGACAAACACCTGCAAGAATTGTCAGTCACATCGCATGGCGTTACTATATTGACTATCCTTAGAGACTCTCTGCTCTGCATACCTCAGCTGTTGCATGAGAATGCATGTAGTCCTGCTACGCCCCGTTGGTTGGAGACCCTCACTGTAGTCAAGAACCAACTGCATCAAGGTGATTCTGTTAGGGTAGATACTGTTGAAGGCACGGTAACCACCCATTCAGAGACTGAGTCATTCCATAGCAAGTGTCAACTAATAGTTGAAGTATTAATTGCTTTACGTCAATTCCTGCATCTTCAGTCTGCAATCTAGTCAAATGAACCTTTAAATATACAGTTTGCTTTGGTACCTGCTGACACTTACAGAAATCTGTCCATATCAGACGCTTTTATTTTCTCTAAAATATTCTTAATTTTTTCTCCATTTGTCTGTGATTAAAACTTATGAATGCTGAATCATTGCTAAATTAATGGTTTAAAGTGTTTTTGTTGGGCACTCAGACTAAATTCGTCATCTCTACACCTGCATTTCTCACAGTTCACAAAGTGCTTATGTGCACTCACAATGTCATATGTCACTAGTCTTCTTTGTTCAATAATGTAATAACAGGAATCCTTATTTTTATTAACTCTATTGATACATGGTACAAATTGCTAATTAAGAGATGTTCTCCTTTTAATCAAGAGCAGCCAACTACAACAATGACTTAGAAAGTTCCATCGATTTTTTATTATCGTAAAGTGACAGCTAACTGTTCAGAATCCATTCAATTTTACTAGTCATTATTTTTACTTGGCTTACCTGCCATAGCATTTTACCACTGCATTGTTCTTTTCTATTACAAACAAGTAAACTTGCCATGATTCATTTTATGAAAGTAACTTATCAATAACACTTTTGTAGCAGTCAATGAATTTGAGTTCTTTGTCTGCATTTCGAGAGAATTCCTTGTTCACACATGAGTGCCGGGAGGTTAGAGAGCCAGACTATTTCAACAACTGTTTAGCTGCAAAAAAGAGGTGCATAAATGACCAGGATGCTTTGGCAGCATCTTCCTTTTTATACCTACTATTGATAGCCACATTTGACAGTGTCTTCATGAACACACAAAAGAATGATCAAGATAAATCCAACTCATGTCAACAATAATGCAGCATTTCAAATCTGTACTAAGGCAAACATATAATAAAAGTTGTCTTTAGAACTGTACTTAAATGAATCAGCAAATATGAGTTACAGATAAAGTGAACAGCCAGGTGTGATTCAATTGTGTCATAGCTTAAAGGTTGACTTGCCACAAAATTCACATTACAGTTATTTGGCATCAAAATATTCGTCATGTCTTACTTTGTTGTATTATAGGTGCCAAATATGTGGGAATGGGATTAAAAGCTCTTAAAAGCTCAAAAACGAACAGAAAATCGCAGCGACACGAGACCGCCCTAGTTTGGATTCGTTTTCCAAAACAGCTAAAAAGTGGCGTATGTGTGGGAGATGGTTTATTTTTACACTTTCATGCATCCTTATTCGTCGAACTATTTTCACAAATATACTTCACGATTGCGATAAAAAACATGTCTATTGTTCTTACGCGTCTGTTTTATCGGCATCGTAATGCTGCAACTTTGAGCACTGATATCTCAAAACATAGCATAAAAATATGTTCAATTTTCTAAACTTAGCTTGAACGATTGCATATCATCCTCTGATAAAAATGATGAGCCTTTTGGTCCGCTATGATGGTCGAAAAATTCTGTAGAAGTTGTTCGCGCCATATGGCGGGAATTGTAAGCCGCATGATTAGATTATGTGAATAATCTACCACACAACAGAGTAAGGCATGGCGAATCTTTTGATACCAAATAACTGTAATGTGAATTTTGTTGCAAGTCAACCTTTAATAAAAACACAAAGATACCCATTAGCAGTTGCCTTGAAACAACTGTTTACTTGATCTGACGATTGTTAAGAAAATAAAGTCTCACATGGTTTGGGTTGTCAATAAAGAAAAACTGATGATTTTATTATTCGCAAGCTGCGACCACCTATAAAGTTAACCATCAAGTTTGTAAAGGTTTCGGGCTGATTTCTGTGTTGTGAATGTTAATCATTAATATGGAGTTCTCTCTATATGGAGTTATTTTTTGATTCACAACTTATTTACATCTTTTAATAATATCAAAACTAATAAAAAACAAAAATCAAGATAATCATAGCAACTGATTTGTGAATGTAATATACAAGGTGACCAAATATCTCCATATTTTATGGTGAATATTTAGACTCAACTAGGCAAGATACACCTTGTCAGGGAAATCAACTGACGTCGTCTTTAAATTTGACACGTTCGTCTGGGGGGTTTTAGGCTTAATACTATTTCAGTGTTACATGTTTGCTCGGATAAAGACTTTTTATGAACTCCCAGCCTACTTATAAGCAGTGCTGCCAAGCTGTATTCATTCGAATGGCTTGTTACGTGGAGAACCACAAAAACATAAAAAAGTATACACAGCAGGTATTAGTTAAAAATGCTTGATACAAGATTTATAGTTCATGTAACATAAAAGAACGCTTTTTAGCAAACCCTGTGCTCTAGGCATCTACTATTCTCCTCAAAAATTAACAAATTTCTTTGACGCAAGCGTTAATATAGTTGAACAATCAAACAACAAAAAGTTTTGTGACCTGTACAAATTACAAATACAATACAACAAAATTAATGCGCAACATGAAAAAAGCAACTGCACACCTAAACCAAATACAAAACAATGATTTCCTTACAATTAGTAATGGAAGAGAGCAAATTCCATCCAGCAATCTATAAACAACGGCAAAGGCTACACTTCTCCAAAATATAATTCACTTATACGCAGTCTTTTGAAGATTAAAGGCTTTGTCTCTGCTGACGTTCATTGCTTCTTCGCTGGTTTCTTAATCTGTCACTTTGATTTTATAATCTGTCTGCCATTAGCTATCTTAATGTACTTTATCCTTTACTTTAAGCCCTCTTGTTGAAGCTCATTATCCCTTGGATAGTACATGAGATTACTAACACATGGATAGAAAGTTTGATTGGGAATAAAAATATCTTGCATCAATGACAAACAACAACATAAATCAACTATGGCTGTGTTAGATGCATCCTTGAACAATTACAACGCTAGATATTTTTAGGTTTGATGAGCAGTTTACTTTCAATGATTAGTAACACTGTCTCATCATCGTAACTATCTGCCTCTGAAGGATATACTCTACAATCTACATGGACTCTTCATATAGCTGATATTTACTATTAATGTTATACATTGAACAGACTGAGTACAGAGTAGAAAGAGTCAAAAGCTAAACAAGCTTTTTAGGTAAAAAATAAATCATATAGATAATAAAAGATTCAGTATCGAACAAATTTTATCCTTTCAAGTCTGTCTAAAAATTATAAATTACGTATTAGTTTTAGAATCATGTGACCTGGAATAACACAATTAAAATAATTAAAATTCTATAAAAAGTGAAATAAATAAAAATTGTTAATAGTTAGATGTATTCCTGCCGGCTGATAACAAAATTGAGCTGTGGATGATGAGGTGTACAGTGACTGTAGTTCAACAAAATTCTCCTATAAATAGTTTCTTGAGTTGAACATTTAGAGCAGTCTGAGCTGCTCACTGTACTACTGTTATCAGTCAAACAGTTGGGGCAACATCCTGCTCTCCATCTTTGGTTATTATTTTGACTCGTGTTGCCTTTATTTTCCTGATTCCCTGCGCTCATTCTAGCCCAATCTCCGTTTTGAATTGTTGTTGTTTGGGGTGAGTTGGGGTAAGCCGCTATCTGTGGATATTGTCTTAGTTGGTGATTCGCGGACAAGACAAAAGTTTCATGAGGGTGTAAAGATGCGGCTGTTGGTGATGTAATTGAAATCGGTGGAGCATATATATGGTGTAGTTGTCTTCTCAGGTCATCATTACGACCTCGGATTTGCATCTCTTGATCAACCTACATAAAGAAAATGTGCCATGAATACATAAAAAACCGTGACGGAATTAGGACCCCTGCTGGCTCTATATCTTTAGTAGTCATACAGTTTACGCTAGATGCAATCAAAGAACCTAATAGAAACAAAGGATGCTGCCAGATTGTGACTCTCTGTTGTTCATTATTGCATTCTCTTCACTAATTGAGTTTAATAGGAAACTTAGGACATTCCGATATATTGTTCATCCAGGGTCAAGTTGTCATGATACCCACCATGTATGTTGAAATATATTATCATTGGCTGCCAATTACTCCTGCCAGCAGGGAATACACATACGGCATAGCTTATGAGGCTTCAGTTTGTTTATAGGACATATTTGTTCAGCCTTACTTCACAGATCATCTGGATTTTGTTAAGCTGTAAACTAGATAAATTATAGATGCTCGTAAAATAAAATTGGAGGACCACATTTCCTACGCCAAGTAGTTACTAGCAATCTGTCTACTAACCACTTCATTACATATTGTTATTACCAAAGCTAAGTGATCCAAAAATGGCTTTTATTCCCTTCTACATTTTAGGAGAATCTTCACACTTCCAAGAAAGTTCTCTGCACGGAGAGACAAGAATAAAAAACATCATACTCACAGGCCTCGAAAATACCCTAGAAACCTTTTAGCTAATTTGTTTGCTTTTGCATTGGCAATTAGGGCAGGTACTGTTCAGTAGCTCTTGGGCACTCGGATATTCATGTAACAAATAGTTAAAAGAACAATTAACGTAATTCATATTTTGTTCGCTTACCATTCCATTGGCTATCTCGGCGTAGACATGCCTTTCTTGGGCTGGAAGAGTGTGCAAATAGCCATCATTATTAGAGGGATGCATATTAGCATATTTCCTAGAACATAGTCGGTTACAGCCAGGTTTGTTTGTTTATCTCCTAAGTGATAGGGATGCCTAAAGCTCTTGCTGCGAAGAATAAGAGCAACACCCATCGCTGCCACCATAGAACTTCATTAAGCTTTCGCTGTTGAAATGCTTTCCTCACTGATAACTAATATCAATTGTAGCATTCAGAAACCAATTTATAATCTTATGTAACAGCGCATGAGATGACAAGGCGTAGAAATGTGCAATCAGTTTTTAACATTACAACTAATCTAAATAAAACCACTTTTGTGTCAAGTGCACTTACGCACCATTATTGGGAAATTGCAGTTTATTCATGCTAGTTTGAACGTGTTATGTAACAGGCCCTACACTATGCTTGTAATCACTGAACGTGGATGCTGTCTGTCTACAGACGGCTTAATCTGTCTCGCTGCCAATGTTCCTTTTCAATGACTATAATTTATGTCTCGTATCAGTGTCTGTTAATTATGGCATTTTTGTAACCAGACTAGACTCAGCTATTTAACTTCAACTTGGCTCAAATTTCTAACACAGTAAATGGAAAGAAATGTATGGTATACTTTGCTATTGTAAATTGTAGCTTCGTGCATTTTACAGTTTTATAGCGCTGAAAAATAATAGTATTAATGTAGCATTGTATAATGCAATATTTTGACATTATTTGTTAAATAATACATTATAAATATTAAATTAAGCACAGCCATTTTGTTAAAAATATATTTAATTCAGCTAAAATAACTTGCAACAAACAAGTAGGAAGAGCTGGTAGGTAAGGGTCCTGTTGGGACATGTTCATTTAATACAATTTGTTAACACCTCTCTTGTTAATAAATATAAAAAAAGAATACTTCAAAGGTTAACCCAAATGGGCAGTTTTGTCTATTCACGCTATATACATAACCAAACGACGGATCAACATCATAGTTGTTTTTTCGAGTCGTTGCCAAGTTTTCATATACACTTTTGCCAATTTCACAAAAACTAATGATTCAAATTACTTGAAATATGGTGATGCCATACGGAAGATTCTGCTTAACATTACGGTATCAACAAACTGTTTCTGTTGAATATGATCTAAAGCCTAATCCTCACCCCACCATGAAGAGCCGGCGGTGTGCCTGCGGTCATCAGCAGTACCCGAGTAGGCTGTATGTTTTTAGCTTCTGGTTCTGTATCGAAGGTGATAACGTAAGGAAGAAATTTTCTGCTTTGAAACAATGGTATCTTTTATGCATGGAGTTAAAATATAAAGTATTAATTTATTTATCCCAAAGAAAAAGTCAGTGTATTGCCAAACCCTTGTGGAAAGTTTACGCGCAATGCAATATGGGTGCATGGGCCACCTGTGCACGGTTTTCACTACCGGCAAAATCCTGCAACCTAAGCAGGGGCCCATAGAAAAACTTAACTCGCTGAGCTTTGTTGGCTGCCACCGCCGGCAAATACTTTACCGCTGGCTCAGGTCAGCCTACTGGCTTTCAGCAACCACCGGCAGCCATCGGTTGCATTACCACCACTCCTTACGGTGGGTTGAGAACCAGGCTTAACACAGCTTTGCAACAGGATGTCATACTTGTCCTTGGTAGCAACTATCAGTTTCACGACGTTGTAAAGTGCACATGTCAAAAAGTAAGTAAAGCATTCAGTGCTCTAGAGTGTATATCAACAAAACTAAATAATAGATAAATTTTGTAATCACAAATGATTTTAAAGCTTTAATATGGCATAGAAAACATTTCAAACACATGATATTGTTATTATATTTGCCGATGTGTCAAGGGAGATGATTCCTTAACCATGTTAAATACCAAGTTTACACATCATATAAAGGCCCATCATATATCATGGGTGCATGTATGATTCATGTTAGATAAACTTAAAACAGTCAAATAAGTCTGCTTAGAATTAAAAGTTTGTAGAACTTCTACTAGTAAACAACCAAAGCTTGTAGTTTAATGCTGATTTATACAACTAAAGGTGAATCCGTCCCTAAGAATGCGTTACCTAGTCACCAACTTTCCCGACTCCCACAACTGCCAGAACTACTACAGATGTTAGAGACTTTTCTGCTCTCAATGTCCCTGTCCAGAAAATGAGGCATTCAATCATCTAACACTGCAGTGCGACACTAGCGCTAGTGAGTGAAAATGTCCAGAAAATGCTCATGAAATGACTGTCATTATAGATACCTCTACATCAAAGCGTTTACCTACTCTTTCAACAACAACGAAGACCATGGCAGAAAAAATTATACCGGCTCGAAGTTCGACTCTGCCATATCGAGCGGATGATCAAAACAGTTCTAATGCAATCGTTATAATAGTTGTGGTCATAGCGCTCACAGTTATGATACTTCTCGCACCGATTGCTGGATTCTGTTTATGACAGTGAGGAGTCTTCTCTCTCAAGTTAGTCTCCTCACTTTTAGTTGTATAAATCAACATTAAATCTTGATTTATACAACTAAAGGCTGTATAATTCAACATAGGGTCTTGATTTGTACAACTAAAGGTTGTATAGATAAACATTAAAGGTTGATTTATACAAGTAAAAGTTCTACAAATCAACATTTAATCTTGCTCAGAAAGCTTATTTTAAAAGAAATCCTCTCATACAAGCTCTGTTTCAGTGACTTACTTGAGAGGGAAAACTCCTTGCTGCCATAAACAAAATTCAAGGATCACTGCAAGAAGCATTGCAACTGTGAGCGCTATGATCACAACTATTATAACAATTCCATTAGGAATGTTTTGATCATTTGCTCAATATGGCATATTCGAACTTGGAGCCGGTATAATTTTTTCTGGTATGGTCTTCATTATTGTTAAAAGAGTAGGTAGACTCTGTGATGTAGAGGTATCTATAATGACAGTCGTTTCAGGAGTATTTGCCGGATATTTGCACTCGCTAGCGCTGGCGCCACACTGCAGTGTTAGATGATTGAATGTTTCATTTTCTGGACACGAACATCGAGAGCAGAAAAGTCCTAGATATCTGTAGTAGGCCTGGCAGTTGCGAGAGTGGGTAAAGTTGGTGACCGGGTAACGCATTCATAGGGGGATGGATTCACCGCAGGCTGCAAACATATGCAATGGTACATCATTAAAATATGGTCTGTCAGCTAGTGTCAAGTCCAAGCATCTGCTAACTGTATGAGCGGCTGCTGCCACAGCTTTCTATTCTAGTCATCTGCCTTCGATAGATTTTATGTTTCTCATCAGACAAACAACAGCATTAAATATAGCAATGGCCAAGATTGCATATCGTTTCTCAAGCCCTGTGGTTATAGTAATTATTTCTACATATGTCCGACTGCGCGAGAGATAGGAAATGACTTTTTCAAAAAATCAACCCAAGCAATAGTTTCAAAGTTGTCCAGTTAATAGAGCAAATACATTTCTACAACTTGATTATATACAACATATATTACTTCAAATATTGCAAACTCTTTTTTGTACTGTTCTCGTGTTTACAAGCTTCGCCTTACAAAACTATAGATATGAAATTATGTTACCCCAATGAAAAACAAACAAGTTTATCAATCATGCACTGAGTATATTCAGTCACAAACAGATATTCTCAAGTCTAAGTAGAGTATTTAGGTACCCATAGACAAAAGCAGTTACGTATGAAGATTACCATGTCTAGGTATTTGACCAGACTAGAATTTGCATGAAACTCCAATTTGCTGGTATTGCAGAAATACTGGTTAACTAATCTAAATGCAGCAATGCGATACACTCATAAATATCGTGACCACCAAGTGCTTGCTCATACGTGGTCCAACCACAAAGGAAAATTGTACGGCTGCAGAAAACGTTTCAAAATGTTCATGTATTAATTCGCTTGTGAAGGATAAGCCAACTTTCACTCAGTCTCTTTTATTGCTAGCAAGCATAGTATTAGGTCTGTATTTCAGCCTACTTTTTTGGATATTACGAAATGAAGAGATTGTGTTGGCTGGCTTGTTCTTGTCCTCTTAACTATCGCTGAACCTATGAAAAGAAGAGCTTGTATAGCTGGCTTCTTTTTTTCTTTGTAACTTTTTCTCAACCTACGAATATGCGAGTTTGTTAATGCTAGCTCCTTCCTCTTCATTTTCTCAATCTTCACCGCTAAGGACTACAACATTTCTTCTAAGCGCCTGGTCCCCTCATCTAATTGGCCTTCTACATGTTCTGCAAACAATCTGTATGTCTCATTCACATATAAGAGGGTGTTTCCATGTCTTTCTTCCATCCTTCTCCCCAATGTTTTGATGACATCTAGCTCTTCATCTTCCAATTCACTCAGTGTGATCACGCTTTTTGCGTCATTTTTGTGCCTTTTTCAGCTCTTTGCTGATTATGGTCTGCCATCCCTTCTGATTTTGTCTTCCTGAACCACTAACACTTTTCCTTCCAATTATTTCTTCAGCTCCTAACACAAGAATTTTAGGGTGTTTTGACCTCACCCTTATAGGTTTGGCATAAAATATTGTGTTATCAAAACTTTTAGGTCAAATTTCAAACAAGATAATATATTTTCGTAGTGAAAATTGTGCATGTCGAAATGACGTGTAAAAGACTTGCTCTTTGTAGCTAAGAGTACTTCTTTTATATAAAAACTATGATGACATGACTTACGTCAAAACATAAACATTCCAAGACACAACTTAGTACATGTGACGCACAACATTTGCCAAAAATATACATTTTATATTTTAGTCACCAAGTGATACAACTAAACTTCACAGACAGATGTATCATAACATTGGTTTCGAAAGAAAACTTTGAAAGCAGACTCAGGTTTAGATTGTTCATTTTGACCGATCTCATAGTATTGCATGCCAGCAATGATTGTCTATTCAACTAAACCTGTAAACATTGCATAACTTGTGTAAATGCAGTGATTTCTTGGAAATGTTATGGCAATGTCGCTATAACAAGATAATGGTTCTCAATTGAATGCATAGTGTCTGCATTTGCGCAGACTGACAATCAATTCAACAAGAATGAGTCATCCAGATGAAATTGTTCTCCTTCTTTAGCATATCTTCATAGCTGGCATATTATTAGTTTGCACCGTCAACTTGTCTCTTTTGTTGATCAATTTTATTGGTTTTCTAGACAATGACTGCGGCAATGTCTAGAATAATTGAATGAGGAATGACACATGTTCAACGTCTATTTACAGTGATTTGCTCATTTCTTTATAGACAGCAAAGTCTATTCCGCAAAGTAAAACTAATAAAACATATTTTATACGTCTACAAAAAGGAAAACAAAACCATGCTTTACTATAAAAAAACAGCACCTATCTGTTTCTCGTCTATCCGCATCCAGGGGTCAAATCTAGGATAAAAAATAGGTTTCAGTGATACTCAGCTTGTGAAATTTAGATATGAAAATCAACACTGTACCATCTGCACCAATCGATTAAATTGAAATATTTATTAACCATTTATTAACACAATGATCTAAAATGTCATGAATGTTGTCTATATAATAGATGTAGCGCTATACGTACATCCTTTTTATTCCAAGTGCAGCCAAATATATGACCATTCAAATAGAATTTGAAAAGTTTCCCTTAATGGACACTTTACGTAATGTAGAAATTTTTCGGTAATGCATAGCAAAAATTTGCATAAATTTGTAGTTTAACTGTAATTTACGTTTACGGAGGTATATGTTATAAAAGAGTCTACTGCATACGTTATACAGTAACTTATATATATTTATCTGTGTTAATTCTTCTGTATTCATAATGATCTCTGTACAATTATAGTAAGCCCTTATGTTTGTTAAATTCGTGCAAAAGACAGACCTAATTATGATCAGTATCATGTGGTCAAACCAGAGAGTAAAATAAGTAGAGAGTAGATAGAAACAACCAAGCATAGACAAAAAGAACAGTTAGGCACAACTCGGCATTGCCATAAAAAGTAGTTAATCATAACTGAGCATAGACATAGAATGGAGTTAGTAACAACTAAGCATAGACATACAGACTAGTTAGTAAAGACCACTCATAGACATACAGTGTAATGAGTAAAAAACTACGCACATAATTTCAATGAATGACATGGAATAAAAAATGATAACCCAGGCAGCTGTACTGTCATTTATACAAACTTTTATTATCTCATGAACTGTGAATATTATTTACAATTATATTACTATTATGTTATAAACTGATATAAGGTAAGCGAGCATTGAGCAGTGTCATAAGTTTGTGAGAGTACAGTTGGCTACTAATACAAACATTGCTTTGCAAGAATAGCTTGCAAAGAGTACACAACTTCAAAGTATATTTAATAAGTTTTAATCAAGTCTGGTCTTAGTCAAAATATTTTTGTTTATTCGTTTGCTCATGTTTCCTATCTAAAACTTGATTCATTCCATATAGGAAATTGACTCAAAGAGGCAAGTAGCCCCAATTCCAGTTAGCACAGGAGAGGTAAATCTAGAAAGAGAAACTGATTCTGACAATACTTATGAAGAACTGGAGAAAATAATAGATGGTGAGGTGAATAACATAACTCGCACGGATGTTCACACCTACATGTATATCTCCTTTTTTGTTGTTTGGTGGTAATTGATTTGGAAAACTCATAATACTATCCTGAGAAAAGAAGATGTGAATATGCCAGATGAGCTGCGTATTCACAGGCTGCATAGTGTGTAGGCACACTTTAAATTTTTAAAGGGACAATATTCATGCTACTGTCTAATTAAAATAAACAAGACACATTCTATCGATACTACCCCAGTTCCTTTCATTATTCGCATGTGTAAAGAGGTGATGTTATGTCATATACTTTTAACATGAATTGTCTGCTATGCAATCTTTCAAGTTTACATGAAGTTTTTGTCAAAGTTTGTAGCAGGCTGAACAGCGAATAACTCAGAATTTCTAATAAGTTAATTTATGTTTACCTTAACTTAAAAAAATTTCTGTCTACAAGATCAGCAATATCCTTATGTGCAGTGAGATAGCGCAATATGACTTCTCACAAAATGCGTGAATTAGAGGTAGTAAAATGTTCATTTGCTAAACTGAACATTATAAATTTATATGATTATACTCATATAAAATAATATAATATGATACTTTTTTATAAAACTTGTAATATAAAGTTCAGAATTTACTCATTCAATATGCGCTACATTATTATTATTATAGCAACACTGATAATACTATTTGTTATAGTGTTTCAACATCTGTCATAATATATGTAATACAATTTAATACAACATAATATAATTTGGTGCAATGTAACACATGTAGGGCCTACATTATACTATAATATATTATAAACTGATGTAATTCAATATAAACCCTATGATGATCTTTACTATAATCTTTCTCATAATATCTACTGTAACATTTACTGTAATATTTACCATAATCTTTGCCATAATCATAACCGTAATCTTTGTCGTAATCTCTACCTCAATTCTTGGCGTTAACTTTACTGTAATATGTACCGTATTTTTTAATCTCCACCATAATTTTTACCGTTATATTAACCAAATTATTTACCATATTCTCTATCGTAATCTTTACCGTAATCTCTACCGCAATCTTTGCCGCCATCTTTACTATCAATAAAGGTGCAGTTGTTTGTTTGAAGTTACATGTATGACTGTCTTCAAAAAAGATTGCATCATGTGGTATTTGAACTCCCAACTATCAGGAAGGCTGCCCATCACGCTACCTTTTTCTCAATTAACAACTCATTATTGTTGCAAGATAATTGCATAAATACACATGACACATCGAACTGCCAGAGTATTAGTATAGCATAATATGATATGTTATAGGACAATTTGATACAATTTTATATGTATAAAAGTATACTACAATATAGCGCAAGACAACATACTTTACTTTGTATGGTTTGTTATAAGCTGTTTTAACACTGCATAATACCAAACAAGTGGATATAGCATATTGGAACAATACATAACGTAATAAAGTTTATATATACAATATATTAATCTCAGTTTTTGTCTGTCTGTTGTTTGTGTGTCCAGTTATAGCGTTAAAGTTATAGAAATGAAAATTCTGTTTTACTCTCCATTTGACCTTGGAACCTCCAGATTTTCAGACAGATGTGCTTACCATTAGGTTAGGTGGCTACATTGCTATACAATGGAATAATTGTGACTAAACTAATTGCATCAGTTGCACTCTGTATTCTTGAAGCCCTTGAGAAAACGCTCTTGGTTAATACTAGCATGCTTGGAGATCACAATTGGTTGCATGAGAGATCATTATGTGTAGCTGTGCTCTTAATAAGTAAGTTGATTTACAAACTTATAAGCTAATTATAGTCAACTTGAGTTACTCTTAAGTTACTCAAGTTCATTGGGTAATTATTTTATTACCAGTGCATTGCCAAGCATTCATCTAGTAAAATATAATACTGAAGAATATGAAATACGTGTATTTTTTACCGTAATCTTGGAGAGAAACCTGATCTCCTAAACGATATTCTTATCCTTATATGACCAAAAATATAAAAATTGTTTATTATTGCATTGGTCAGGTCTTATGTAACCCAGAATCCTTTATTGGAACCATAAAAATACTTGGAGAGACAAAAAGGAAACTGATGTAGATGTCAAGGACAAAGCTCGAGCGTCTGAGCGTGAAAAACAAAAGAAAACACAAAGCGATACGCAGAGACATTTTCCAGAAAATAAAGCTCATCTGAAGATGAATGAAAAAGAAGATTATGACACCTGCTCAGTGTCAAATCTGGTTGATGACAATTCATTAGAGCGGTTCTACTGAAACTTTTTATTTCTGTTCATTTTTGACGTCACAAAAGTAACAGTTCAGGTTCATTTTAGATTGATTAGTTCTACCTGCATGAGCTGGAATATGCTACACAGCAGAACACTTGTCTGTTTGTCGTAGAAGTGAATAATTAGGATCAAGAAAGGCAACACTGTTGTAGCAGACATTGATAGTCATAGAGGAGGCTTGAAATATTGTTTGGATTTTGGATTTGTAAATTGCAATGAAAAAGGGTAAAAGTCCCATGTAATTATATTAACCATAACTGTGAGATATTACATCATATTTTGTAAATACTGCTAACGTGTGACAGTAGTAAACAACCTTAAATATAAAGATTCAAACACGGCATTGCCAAGGTCAAGAAGTGCAAGTATTGAGTTTCAACGCAATACCTTAATACTAACTATATTCTGAAATGACTCGGCATGAGTGCAAGCTTTGAGGTTAGTTAGTAAATCGGGTAGAGTGCTGTGAACAGTCATAAATTGTCAAAAGCAAGTTGGTTGTCCGTATACTGCGAGCGATAGTCTACCATAAAAGGTTATGCAAGTGTCATAGATTGGAAAATTAGGCTCAAGACATAAATATAAAACAGATGTAAAGTACTTGTGTATAAGTTTAGTGATAACGTGGTAACGTAATTCCTTCAAGCTTTAATATTTGCCGTAGGGCTAGTATAACTAACTTATGAACTAAGTTAGTTCTGTAAGTCAGTAGTACTAATATTTAGAGTAAGTTAGTTCTATAACTAAGTAGTACTATAATATAAAGTAAGGTAGTTCAATAAGTCAGTAGTACTAATACATGGAGTAAGTTAGTTTTAAAAGTCAGTAGTACTGATATACCGCGTATGTTAGTTTGATATCGCTTGCCAAGCCAATTCTCATCAAGTTTTACATGGTCATAGAGTCGTCATGTAACATTTTGTGACAACATTTTTGTGGTGATTATGTTATATGACATACAACAATGCAAACAAATGCTAAAGAGGCTCTCTGTCACAGGCCATGTAGTCATCCATATATGTCTGGCTTTGACTACAATATTACTGAAGCAAATATTCTCTATTGGCATGAATTGGCTGATTTAAAAAAAGTGACTGAGTCAAGGTTTATCTAGTGGATTTTAAATTAGTCTTAAACCAAAAAACAACACAATAAATAATTTCCTTAAAGAGTTGATATCGCTAATTATAATATTATCATTAATCAAACAAAATGCAAAATTGCTACAGATATCTAAGGGCCTTTAAAAATTTCAATTTTGCACAGCTATTTCATGCAACATCTTCCATAGATTTTGGACTATTTTAATCTCTAGGAATATTATTAGTTCTTGTAATCATTAAGGGCTTTTTCTCGTAAAAATACTTGATGTACTTTCTATTGTTACATCATTATTTAGTGACTAAATGTTGTGCTTTTCAAGGCATGATATTCTCCTGCATGTCGATGCTTTTCAAAAGTGTCTGCTGCCTATTACACCAGTGTCAGCTTTTTGGCAATCAGTGCTTTTGTTTTCGAAATCGAGCAGTTTGTGATAGACTGTGATGGCACCGCTAGAGATAACAAACAGGGGTAACTAGGTTATATAGCTGTTATTTAGATACGATCAGAAAATGAAGTGCAGAACACTTTCATAAATTATCTGGTGAATCAGGCCATAATATTTATAACACAACCATTTCCACCACACCAGCTGTCATGTCTTTTATTTTCCGCTAGACCAGTTCTTTCACAAGCGTTTCTACTATTAAAGTTGCTGATATTTCTATTATCTGTATTACAGGCATTCATAAAATAACAAGATTGGCTGATGGCTGTCTAGGGCTGTTATTGAAACTTCTTTCAAAAACTATTAATCATTATTCGCCAAAGTTTTTCTGCTATCTTTTTATACCAAACGGAATAACAGAATTATGCAGCTGGTTAGGGATGCACAACGATTCAGGGCCTACAGAAGAGCAGACTATGTAACAACAAATATTCTCTGATGCTACAGATGATTTCCAAGTGACCAGTGATCACTCCTGACTCTAGGGACTTGGATTTAACCATTTTTCAATGGAGTCGTTTAAGTATAATAATGATACAAAACACATATAAACCTATTTAAATATGTTACCAAGTCTTTGAAAATTGTCGACAGTATCCTAAAACTTACCCATCTGATCGGATTATACACAAATAAACAGATTAATTCTGCCTGAAATCGTTTTTAAAACTTGACAAGCCTTAATTTTATCAAAATTAAAACCGGCAAACGAAACGCTGGGCAACAAAGAATAGAACAATTAAGTCATGCGCATTTCACACAAAAAACGTACGTCTATAGCATTTTTGTCGAATTGCCAAAGATTTCTAATATTTTTCCGTTTTTAATATCTTGCAAAAATATTTAATCATAAGAATAATTATTCGATTTTATTTGTCCAAAAAGTTTCTGTAATAAACGTAAACCGTTTGAGGCATAGACCAATTTAGTCTATCAGCTTATGTTTTTTCCTTATTACCGAAGGTTTCATTAAATTATTTAAAGCGTTAGCCAAAATTCTTTACACCTTATGTACAAGCTAGGGCCAAACTATAACGCCCCTTTATGACGATAGCATTTTTTTATTTTGCTCTAGTTTGCAGAAAACTTCCAGACGTGTGAACGCTCAAACTTGCTTTCTGCTAGATCGCTATCAAAACCATTCTACATTCAACACAAACAACTTTCAAACTGTGTATATTACACAGCAGCTCACCATTTTATTTCTAATATTGCATTTCAGCGATATAATAAACATATTTCCTTATTGCTGTTGTTAAACTACATACATTACAGTAGGTTAGGTCTACAGATTTAATTAATATTCATTTTATTGTTGTAAAACATAGGTTTGAGATAGTACTAGATTAGGTGTAAACTTTTTACAACCTTTTGTTTTGCATAATAGACTTTTTTGAATTTAATTTCAAAACAACTTGACAATTACCATGGACATACAACTTTCCAGAACACCATGTCGTGGCCGAAGCATTGGCCGTCCACATGCCTCTCAATTATTACAGCTCAGTAGGAGGACAAATAGAAGGTCCTCACAGCAACCAGCAACATCAAATGCTAATGTTCAACAACACGCTACTCAAATTAATAACAACAACTCATCTGATTCAGAGAATTCTTCAGTAGATGTTGTAGGCGATGTAAATGACATGGACTTGGCAGCCCCTTTGTTTCCAGATGATGATCATGATTTTATGGACATCATTGACCATGGAAATATTGCACAAAACATTATTGCTCCTCCTAATGCTGCCCCCTTCATCACATTCCTCATTTTCAATCTTTAGATTGTCCTGATTTTCAGAACTGCGTAACATCTTTCTAGGCAGATTGGATAACAACATATCACAGCTCACGCGTACAGGATGTAATGAGAAATATTTTATTACATACAATGCTCAAATACATCTATGTCATACGTGTCAACAAGCTCCTCTGTCAAATTCCTAGATTACTAGAATTTCCTTTTTGAAGTCGTGCTCCCTCAAATTTATTTTATATCATCTCGAACAAGTCTCATTTACACTATACTCTGTCAATTCCTGCTGACAACTACTTATCACTTATCGCTTATTCCATTATCAGGTCATGGGCTGCATGACAGGAGAATTTCTAGTGTTTATAAACATGCAAAACTAAACCTTGTTTAAAACAGAAATTTGTATAAAACTAAAGCAAGTCAAAAAAATTTCATTAAATAATGTTTGCTATCTACGATCTTCTCTAAATAATTCTAAAAACATGCAAAAGTGAAAATATATGGTGGCACTAATGACCATGCAATTAATGAAGTATTGAGTGTTACTAAAGTTTTATCACTCTCAAGTACTTCACAGCCATCAAGTATAAATTAATGATACACGTTGAACTCAGTTAAAACTATTGATCTGCAGCAGACATCATTTAGGTCTATCTTAAGGTATATTTTTGTCATTATTTGTTGTGCCAATATTATAGAAAAAACTTATCTAACACACAATGCAGATTAAAAAGTGCTTGAAAAAAGAGTCTTCAACAGAAGTTTAAAAGAGGTTGGTGTAGGTTGGAAGCACTGACATTCTGTGATCCACATTAAATCTGTTTCAATAGAATGGAGTGTTTACATACCAAACTTTAACTTTTTATCTTAATGAATACTGCAGATGATCTAGAATAGACAGCTGTCAGAACTGATTGAATGCACTTGCTAGTAAAATTGATAAATCAGTAAAACTGGTATTGTGAAATATTTTAACTAGATGATGCTGTTAAAACAAATTATTTGACCTAATTTTTCACAAATGGAAGCTGATGCTTTACCAAAGTATAAAAGCAGCTATACATCAATATCAGTCGCCAAAGGAAGCTGCTGCCTAAGGCAAGTACATACACATACGACTAGTTCTTGATTCCACTTAGAGTAGATTTTGGAAATTAATAATGCATACACACAGATTTTTAGAATAAAATTATCATTTCATATTAAAGATATTCAAAATTATCTAAACATATTTAGTGCTGATACAAATGGAGAAACATCAAATAAGATTCTTAATAACAAAACAATGAAAACCAAACAGGCTTACTCAGCATATAGTTGTACATTATGATGGCATTGTAATTCATCATTAACATTTATAGATTTACGTGTTCAGGTTACTTTAAAAATTTGACTTATTCAGTTAAACAATTTTAAAATTATACATATTGTATGTAATAAAAATATTGTTGGTTAAAAGCATGAGAGGGAGATTTCGTAATAAATTAGCATATAAGAACTTGCTTGTCCGGTATGCCTTATTATTATTATGTTACTATATGTTTATTAAATTTTCATATATAATATGGTGAGCAGTGAATGCAGCGATTTGAGTAAAATTAATTATTTGAGGTAGATGATCTGTAAGTTTTGTATGCTAATTTTAGATTTCATAATGGAAAAAGGCTATGTAGTCAAGCAACCGAAGTGTAATGATGTCATTCAGGTACTGACTGCTGTTACAGCAATATCTGCTCTGATTGTCTCTGTCTACTCTCAAATAAGTTACCAGTGGATACAAAAGGATGTTGATCGTTTAACAAGTGGACTAGATCAGTTAAAAAGAAATGGAATGCAGGTAAAAAGTTATCAAATATGTACAGTAGATTAACTACAATTGATCTTATTAATAGTCAATTTAACAGTATTATATTCTGAGCTGGTATGAGTAGGATTGTGCAGCAAAGCTTAATTACATTTCACTTTTGTCACGTGAGAAGTTGTTTTCATTAGAAAAATATTTTTTTCAACATACTTAAATGTCTCAAAGTGCAGGTACATATAAATGACTAAATACTTGCAACTCTATATAACATACAGTATTATAATGATATATGTTCAAAGTATGTTGTGTATACTAGGGACAGTAGACATAAAACATGCACTGGTACCCAGCATGGATTCTTCTTTAGCATAAATATTGGTTTTATAGAGAAAAAAATCAGGAAATGATGTCGCCTCATATGATAAAAAATTTATCAAAAGATAAATGAACTTGTGCTGTTCACTTATTGGAGAAGAAGCAGTTTGAGACGCAGAAGTTTATAGGATTGTGATATTTGAAAACTTTATATCTAGGTGTCAATGATGTCTCCAACTGAAATTATCAGAAGAAGATGAGGGAGTTAGTGATGGCATACTGTTGTCAAATGTGATCCACTGAGAGCTGAGCTTAGGGCTGAGCTAAGCTGAGCTGGGCTGTGCTCAGTCAGGCAGAATTACCGTACCGAGTTAAGACCAAGCTGAGCCGAGCCATGCCGGGTCCAACCAGGTAGAACGGAGGCGGAGCTTACTAGCTATATAAGCTCGAACATTTGTGTAGAAGAGCAGAGCTGTTCTGGGCCTGTCCATTGCCTGTTACTTGAGCATTCTTGTACAACTTATGAACTCAGCAGAAAGTATATGTATAAACTCATGCACCTAGTCTTGTACTAGTGGAGGAAAATGAAGGTCACACAAAACCTTTACAGTACTAAGTCAATTATCACCAGGTAACTTAGCCAAAATGTACCAATCACTATAGCAACATTTTTAGCAGATATTTGGTATTCAGCTTTTAAATTAAAGCAATAGACTCAATAACGTAGTTGTTAATTTGCTATTTTCCTACAAAAGGAAATACAGGACACAACGATTTTTAACAGCGGATTAGTTCAGATCCTCAACTCTACGCTAGATATATGTTTTTTTCAATTTAAATACTGTTATTGTCATGGTATCATGATGAAAAGAAAGTTGTTTTCTCAATGCACTACTAACCTAAAGAGACAACTCTCAATTGATTGATACAAATAATGGATATGCGCATTAAAGGAATTATTAAATGACCTCGATATATCATAAACTGACACTACTTCGGGCCTGTGAGCTGGACAAATTTGGTATACTATTTATGTGCTCAAAATATTAGATGGATATAAAAGATTAAACTGTAGTTTAACTCAAGTTGAATTGTAAAGCTTAAACAAAAATATAAACTTCACTACTAAGATCAGGGTCGGTCAGGAGAGCAAAACTCCTCAATACAAATAAAATTAAAAGTAGTGAGAAGTAAACGTATCAAATAAACAAAGATTTGCTATTGATTAAGACTTGATGATGTCATGACAGGTGTAATCAGAGCTAGATAAACAATGGTTATTAGAGGCATAAATGTTGATGATATCAGTGGAATTGCTTAGAAACGTTGTTGCATGGCCATGGATAATGAAAATATTTTGGACAGGCAGAAAAAAGTCTTTGGAAACTTTAAATTATATCCTCTTCTTATCACAGTTCTGGTATGTTCTGTATTGCTTAAAGGCTCCCTAGACACTCCTTAAATAAAAAATTTTCATTTTCAATTTTTATTGAAATTAATAAAACTATTATTTTGAAAGCAACAGGAAGTTTGCACATGGTAGATCTAATAGGTGATCTATGATGAAAGACTAAAAACTTCTTTACTTCTTATTTTGTACAAACCATCTAAGTGCTACCCGGGAAAATATGAGACTTAGATCTGTGATAAGGACGAATTGAGAGCTATAAAAACTTTTATAAAAGTTGGAAACTCTGTAACATGGAACTTGATCATTTTGTAGATCACATACAACCAGCTTGTGGAGAAGGAAGTTCATACATTAGATGGGGCAGGAAATCATGTGGTAACTCTTCACAGCTCCTCTACACAGGTTGGTTACAAAATATATCTACTACCTTCTAATTCCTTGCAACTAACTTTATCAAGCAGATAAGATGACTGGTCATTCATTTAAAATATAATGATTTTGCAGAATCGTTAGAATACATTGTTTGTGATTCTTACCAGTGATTTCAAGTGCGGATTAAAAATACATTTACTTAAATTTCATGATTTCTTAATGTATCCTACAAGACTAGCAGCATGGCAATACTATGGCCATGGAGGATAAAAATCTGTCTGTACATGTCTACCTTCAGAGCCGGAGTATAACTCATGTTTAGCTAGCAGCACGGGTAATTACATATATGGAGCAGAGTACCAAACCGACTCGAATATATTTCCTAGTCGTATGCATGACCAGAATGTATATTGTTCCAGATACTACCTTCCTAGCAGGTCTACAACTATTATGATACCTGCTAAAAAAACTTGCCCATCATCTTGGAATAAGGTGAAGTACCATATATCATCCGAAATCAGTCTTTTTGCATATACGCTGATTTTGGAAGAGACAAGTTCAAAACAACAATTTCATCCTATAAAATTGGTTGGTTCCTGAGTCCAATTACATATTACATATAAACTGTAACATGTGCATTAGCAAAAAAGTTAATAATTTGCTAGTTTCATACACAAGTTAGAATAGTGTCATACCATATCTTCGGAGCAAGTTTCTCAGATGCTCAGTTTGACACAAGATGTTTTTAAGCTTGAATGCTTTCATCATCATGGTACTATGATTAAAATGATGTTGTTTTATCAATTTTATTACAGACATAATAGATAACTCCTAATTAAATGATGAGATGCCGACGAGAAAAAATAGATCAATATTTGCATTAGGATAAATAAGCAAATTTAATTTGGTTAGTAAATATGGAAATGTGAGTGATTATTAAATATAAAAACTGAGCTTACTTTGGTTTAGGAGTACGAAGGATATCTGATGTCAGGACACTACAATCAAAAAAGAGCATATAACTATGTCTGTATGGACAAAGCACCAGAAGCCTTAACTGGATCACATGCCAACACAGATGGAGCACTGTTCTACTTTGTTCAAGGAAGCTGTAACCACCTTGGATACTGCCCACCTTACATTCAGGATGCAGAGTTAGCTTGTGTTGTTTGCTTTAAATAGCATACTTCTTGTATACTGAGTTTATGAGTTAACTAATAGGGGCAGAGCAACTTTATTAATTTAACATTTTCTTAAAGGTTGACTTGCAACAAAATGCACATTACAGTTATTTGGTATTAAAAGATCCACCATGTCTTACTCTGTTGTGTTGTAGCTGCCAAATATGTGGAAATGGGATTACAAGCTCTTAGAAGCTCAAAAACGAACAGTTAATCGCAACCACACGAGACCACACATAATGATAGACACTAAGACATTATAATGTAAAAGTGGGTAATTGACGAACACCTAATGCTTCTGCACGGCAAAGCTTCTGTGTGAAAGCATTGATGAAGTAGGCACATGCAACTTTTTTGTCTTCTGTAGTTACTTCCACCCTGTACATTTGGACTCAGAAGCAAGTCTTGGCAAACCAATCAGATATAGTACTGTGGATTGGAAGAGCAAATGGGCTTTTGGAATGAAAATAGCCATATTTAATGACTGCATGCCACAGTTTAAATTGAGATGCTACAACAGTGTTAAGTTGCTTGCAGTATGTATTAGTCCTTGTAGAATATGAGAAAGGCGAGAGTTTTGGATGGGTATGTGTATATGTATGTTTGACTGACTAAACTGCAACTGAACTCAAGACAGTAACAGCTATACAGGATAATGACATGATAATAGTCTATAGCTATACAGGACAATGACAGGATAATGACTTTAGCTGCAGTATTGGCCCCACAAACATGTACATTTACAGTATATGTATATGAGCAACCTGCATTGTGGTAATCCATAGTCATATTTTACAAAATGTTTTCCACAAGGTACCACATGGAAAATGAAGTTAACATGAACTAAAACAGGAGATGAATTTATAAACTAGAAATTCCCCTGTCATACAGCCCACGACCAAAGAGATATTGGAAAAAAAGAAAGGGTACTGATGGTTGAGAAATGCAATATTAGCAGTCAAATGGCACTGCAGTGCAATAGGATAACTGCAATGGTAGCTGTAATGTACTGGGTGTGGGTGTTATTATATACAACAAATAGCAATAATGAAAAGAAAAGATTATATGTTTATATCTCTCCCCCTGCACTAGGAGAAATGCAATATTGGCCAATATTAGAAGTAAAATGCACTGATATTATTAGAATAACCAATATTATTAATATAGTAATAATATAAAACGAATACACAATTTTGTTTACATTTAAAAACATCATAGTTTTTATAATCTTATAAGTGTAATCTCATAATCCTAAAATCTCATAAGAATTGTTAGAAAAAATATCATCGTCATTTCTTTTACTTACACTGCTTTGTACATCAGTTAGAATACCGAAGTACTCAAGAGTCTAAAATGTCAGTTACTTTAAAATCGGCAAAAATGAAACGATTTCCGTACTCTTATGTTAATTACAGAAACTTTCGACAATGCTATAGACTTGTAAAATATGCACGTTATTTTTTCGTAAAATGCCCATGACTTTATCGTTCTATTCTCTGTCGCTCGGCGTTTCAATTTCCGGTCTTAACTTTTATTAAACCAAGCTTTTCAAGCGATTTGTGGCAATTTTCGTCCAAATTAATCTGTCTATTTGTGTATAATCCCATCAGATGGGTTAGTTTTAGGAATTTGCGGTAACCTTTCAAAGGCTTGGTAACATAATTATTTAAATAGGTTTATATGCGTTTTGTATCATTATTATACTTAAACGACTTTATTGAAAAATAGTTAAATTGGTTGATAGGATTTCGTTGCAAGGGTTTGGTGACGACCGTCAACGGATAATTTTTTGGGAGTTGTGTGCACATGTGCATTTATCATCAATCTCCCAATCAATCGCTTCGCTCTTGTTTGGTCGTGGGAATATCATTTTTAAACACTTAAAATAAAACCATAAAGGACACGTAAAAGCAAAAAGGTACTGGTCACAAGATTGACTAAAAATTTAAAGGATAAGGCGTGCATAGTATACATTATCTAAACTGCTATAAATATAAGTTGACCGCAGTTCTAAAATATTTCCAAAGGTACAATTTTCATGGTCATTTACTAGTCATAAATAGTTCCACTGTATTGATCTGATAGATTTAAAACTTTTACTTCTGGCGACGGTACTGAAGCCACACGAAGCGCAACATTCTTTCAAACCACAGAAATCAGCACTATCTCAGCCAGCAGTTCAGCGTTAAGTGTTCTAATTGAAAATGTTCTATGCATTCGAGGATGACTTGGTTGTGCGCAACTAGACTCCTCAGATGTGAAAGCAATTATCTTGTTTTAAGGAATGACTGGTTTCTCCTGGAAACCCTGCCATCATCTAGTTGTACTATAAACTGTATGTGGTGTCATTATGTTTTATAACTTTTCCTCCCACCCATATCTTGAGTCCAATTTTCACCCATATACTTATGCCCTCTCTGTGTTGATATACTGTGATATCAGTTGTTCAGGAATGGTGTGAAGTGTTGATCTAAAGTTTCTACTTTGTAGTAAAATTGAAAGACCTGGTAGGCCTTTACCTGAAGGTGTAGACCTAAGTATGCTTATGACATCATTAGGTGTGTGATGAGACTGATGTGCCTTAGTTAGATTTGTCTTCACTGGCTGTATCATATGCTCAGCCATTCTATTTGATCCAGAAAAATGTGAGCTAACAGTTATATGATTGACAACAAAAGGTTCAATAAAGATTTGAATTCAAGGGAGGTAAAGTATGATGCATTGTCTGATACCAAGTTTTGAGGTTTGCCAAAGACCAACAACTGTTGTTTTAGCAATTCAATTATCTGCTTGGATGTATAACTTTTATAGTTATGACAAGTGGGTCATCTTCAATATTTATCTATCTAAAGTGACCAAATATTTAATGCCTGCCGGCTGGAAAATGTCCATGCTAACTGTTCACATAGGGTAGTAAGGAATGTCAAATGGTTCAAGAGAAGCCTTATTGTTTGCTTTGGCCTTCTCTTTTCGAGTCTCTCAAACATAAACTACATGTAAATCTATAATATAGCCAACATAATCTGGTCAGTAACCGAAATTTTTAGCTCATTCAGTGTGCTTAGAAGTTCTGAGGTAGCTTTTGTGTATAGCATGGATAAAGGTTTGCCTGAGAGCTCTAGTGCCATTAACTAACTGCCTTTTAGCACAATATTATTATGCACAGTCAAGTCTTGTCTCATGGTCAAACATGATTTGATGGGTTCTAAACATGAGCGCCTATTTTGGCCAGCCATTAAGTATGTCTGATTTGAGTGTGCCTAAAGCACTAAAGTGGGTCTATGGTGGCTTTGATAAAGTGTTCACGGTCTGTTTGGTTAGACAAAATTCCAGTGGTTATAGCATGTATTTGCTCATATTCCCTAATGACTAAGTTTGGACTGTCTGGACAGTGGTCACTGAGGTGGGCCCTACTCAAAGTTTTAACAAATAAACATCATGATGAAAGTTTTGTGAATCAAACCTTAAGCATACAGTTGAGTTCAAAATCTCATTCTTTGTAACCTACAGGTGTGAGGTCGCTCAGCCTTTTATTCTTGATGCCAAGCAATAGTAAATGATTAGTTTCCACCAATATTTTCAGACCATATACGTATTGATAAAACTTTATTAACCCGTATTGTTTAGCTGGATGACCATTTGTCACAATATTTTCTCCTATACTATTTTATGAGATTTTACCACTTAGTGTAATTGGTTGAGTATGATCGAACATTCTCAGTAACTGGCCGGTACTAAGTAGGGACTTCAACTGTTCAAGTCACTTTCCATGATCAGATCTTCAAGACGACTGAACATATTTTGTGTAAGATGTCTAAGGGAAGCTGTAACCTCAGCCAAATTGGAACAAAACTTGCTCAAATATGTAGCCATGCCTAGCAACCTACGCAAGTCACCTGGGCACTTCGGAGGGGGGCATATCAATAATAGGTTTAATTTTTGCTGGGTCAAGCCGTATAACCCCTTGTCCTTTTATGTGCTTCAGTATTTGAGCTCTGGCTTTTCAAATCTACATTTTGTTAAATTGCGTTTGAGACTGAATGTTCAGAATTTTGTCAACACATTTAGAAGTATAGCATAATGCTCTGTCTTTGTAGCGGCATCAAATAGTAAATCATCCACAAACATTTCTACCCAATCAATATCAGAAAATATTTCACCGACAGTTCTATGAAAAACTTCTGAAGCTGAACTTATTCCAAATAGTAACCTAAAAAAACTGCATCTTCCAAAAGGAGTTGCAAATGTCATTAAAAACTGTTCTTTTAGTTAAGTTTGAGTTGCAAAAGCCCTGAATTGCATCTGGTGAGGAAAAATCCTGTCACCACGATAATTTTGAAAATATATCAGTAGCGGTTGGCAAAGCAAAGTGTTCTTGTCTGATACAGCTGTTTAGCTCGGTGGGGACAAGACAATTGCGTAGTGATCCATCTGGCTTCAATACACGCATAGTAGGATAAACACAATCAGTTGGCATTTTGACCTTGTTTATTGTACCTTTAGATTCCATCTCCCAACTTAAATTGAAGCCTTCTACAGCTCTGTGCTAATGGTTTACCACCCTCCTTGAGTGTCAAGGAAAGCATTCTAGGTAATTTGCCTAACAGAATTATTGGCTACAGCACATGTCGCTTCTACTACTTTTATAGTGGTACAACTAAGGAGGTCTGAAAGGGTTGTCTCTCCTTGCTCAAGAACTACAAACTCATTCGTGGTAAAAGTGTGCCTTTGTTTAAGCATGAGTGCTACTTTTCTTGCTACCTTTAGTGCTTGTCCACTGAATTAAGTTAATGCTCGGATGTTAATGGTGGTAGTAAGAGAGAAACTCAAAAAAACCTTAGCCCTGTAATTTTACCTTAGCTATTTTTACAGTGCTTGTATCTTGTCACTTTTGGATTAAACAATACTCATATAAATCCCTAAACTTGCTTTTACATACCGTATGGCTTTAACTCTAATATCATTATATTAGTTAGACCACCAACCAAGTTTTTTCAAATATTTTATAGGTATAACTACTGCTATTCAGTTTACTTTCCACGGTGATTTGTGGAGAACATGTTGTAATATATGATCGATGTTTACCACAGTAGGCCTAAAGATTGCTCAATAAACAAAAATAAAATAAAATCTTCACAAAATCTCAAACAGTAATTTAGCACTATGTAAGACTCACTTAGGCATTTCATACTTTAGTTGGACAATAATTGGTCAGTTTAGGTCTATTAAATCTTTACAGAGTGAGTTAACAGTCTTGATTGTCATAATAAACAAAGCCTCTGTTTGGGGTTGCCGCGCGCAATTGGTTCTGTTCATAGGCACACACAATTTGGTTATAATTTTGATAATTTATGAAGTTTGATGTTCTGAAAAGGTGAAAATCCTGACCGTAATTCTTTGAAATTTGTAAAAATATTCATTGTAAGTAATAATATCGGACAGAGAGGAACCGCAAGAAAAGTTTGTCTTCTTGTTTAACTTCTTAAGATTATACAAAATTTATTATACAAAAGTTTAACATTTTAACCATGATTCACTCACATAAATACTGGTGATAAACATATACATGTATAATGTATTAAAAACTGATTTTGACAGTTTTGGTCTATTGTTGTTGCAAGTGATTATATGTAGTTTTTTGCAATTTACAAATTGGGAATTTTTTTCGTTAGTAAAACTGACTTTTAAACACGTTGCTACTCATTAATTTCACTTTAGGGTTGAAAAATTTTGTGATTTACTGTTCTTTGATGTGGTTTGACATTGGTAAACATATTGAAAATTATATACGAGTTATGGAATAGATATAATTCGTTCTAAAAATGTTTTTTTCTGAAAGCAGGAATGCATTGAAAGTAATGTAGTACTCAAAGGGTTATATAATGCTTTTGTTTAGTAGCTGTACCACAGTGTTTCAGGGGAAATACATTCAATTAGGCTTTCGATTTTTGACCTGTCACTGTGATGTTATCAAATGCCTTAACACGGGGTAAAATGA